>NW_026705690.1:247500-496129 GCF_029867415.1 Vicia villosa
ATAACATTTTGGTATATGGTGCTTCAGAAGGAGCCAATAACTCGTTATGGATCGCATTATCGATAGGGCGGCTGAACAGCTTCCTTTTATGCTTTCACCACGTATACACTATGGGACGGTTCCACTGATTCTCAATATCATACAAATCACACGAACACAAAGCAAAATCAACACAATATATATCATATATTTGGGATATCATAATATTCTCACATATAACATATAACTCTTCCATGTATTTCCTACACCAACTTCCGTTTTTTCATACTCCACTTGCACTTGAAGTTGTGTTAAGTTATACAGTCCATTTCAATCCAAACCAATCATCCAAATACCTCGTATATTAGTTATAGAAGCTATCCAAATCATTAGATAGCATGTGTAACACCTCCATCATCATTCACCATTGTTGCTAGACTGAGTTGAATGAGCTATCGGGTTCAGAGTTCCAAGCACTTCCAATCCATTCTAAGCATTCAGTTAGCATTCTCAGGTCCTAAGGAAGCTATTTGGATCATCATAACACATATGCAACACCTCTAACAAGGAGATCCATCTTCACTTTCAGAGGTAAAATTTTGAACTCAAACTCACTGAAAGAGATATCATTATGATTGAAACTCAATACTACTGTGTTTAGAATTGTTTAAGGATTAAAAGCCCTCTGGTTTCATTAATTTATTCACAATGTAGACCATTTAATTTGATTTTGAAAAATTAGGATTCTTAGCTTTTTTCTAGAAATTCATAAGTTTTAAGTTGAATAAATGAATGATGTCTACATGGTTAGATTCGTGATGATGTGCTGAGCATTTTACACGTTTGTTTTGTTAAAATATATTGAGATTTGAAGAAGTTTGAATTTGGAGCCATTGTTGTTGTTGTCGTTGTTGAGTGAAGAAGATGAAGAGGGAAAATTCCATTTTTAAAACTTAGTTTATTTTATATTGATTGGTAGTTGTTTACTAATGACTACATCGTAAATAGCCCAGTTGGTAATATGTGTGTTTGCAATGCGTGACCCATAGGTCTGGGGTTCGAATCCCCCTCGCCCTAGACCTTTTGCTCCTTTTATTTTTTTTTAGCATTTTTCAACTTGTTTTAATATGTATTCAACTGGATGGACCCAATGACAAACACATGCGCTTGGCCTAGTTGGCTAGGTTTTGAGTTGCAAGTGTGAGGGCCTGAGTTCGAACCCTATCAGCAGTAAAACTCTATTTTTAATCACTTATTTATTTCAATTTCTTACCAACTTTGAAAAATCATTTAAAATAGAAAAATTAATCTTTTTAACTTGATTTTTTGTTGTTGTTTATTTATGTTGTTTATTTATGTTGTCTATTTTTATATTATGATTAAAAAATCCAAAATATTATTTATTTTACCACTTAAAAAAACTAATCAAAAACAAGTCTTTTATGTGTTTAAAAATACAAAAAAATCATTTTCCTTTTAATGTTTTCTCTAATTAAATTGTTAATATTTTATGAGAATATTTCTAGGTTTAGGACAATGTCTCCTTGGTTATGTCATGTACCCTTAGACCAATTCTCTTTTAGAATTTGGTATTCAAATCATTAAAAAATCAATTAGGTTTAGGTGTGATCTCAAAACTTTAAAGTTTCAAAACCCTAATTCTAAAAAACTTGATCTTTATTTATCCATGTCAAAGTGATCATTATCTTTTATCCATGTACATATACTTGTTGATTATTTTATCCTTGTAATTTTGTACTTGTTATCCATTGTGTTATCATTGTATATACTTTGTTTACTAACCCACATGCATGAGGTTCATATCCATCATCCATCATATTCATTCATACATGAATTAATCCAAAGGTATCAAAAATCCTTGTCCATTATCATTTGATTTCATATGGATGATTGTCATACTCACTTGTTTGTCTTTTGTGACACATGTTATCACACACACACTTGAGGTATCCATTTATTGATTACTTAAAGTTGTTGTCGAAAAATCCAAAGGAATGTGAATGGTATTGACTAAAATTGTCAAGATACTCAATCTCTTTTCCAAATCTCTTTTATCTCTGTGCTTAGTATTGTTAAAGCTTTGCACTTGTTTTTAAAAATGGTTTTGTATTGTTAAAGCTCAACCTTTTTAAAACTCAACCCTTGGTTTTGTATTGTTAAAGCTCAACCAACCCTTTGTTTTAAAACCTTGTATTGTTAAAGCTTGGTCCATTTTTATTAAACTTGTTAAGTATTGTTAAAGCTTAACATTTTAAAAAACTCGTTGAGTATTGTTAAAGCTCAACACCCAAAAAGATTTTTTTGGCCACTTTGGCCCCTTTTTTACCCTCTTAAGAGGAACTACAAAAGCTCTGACTTCCCTTTTCTTAAAAGGGGTATGTAGGCCTAAGATACGATGTCTTATCGAGCTCACTTTCAAAAACTTCTTTTCCCCATCCCACACTCTATTTAAACAAAATCACATATGATTTTTCATAACAGTAACGAAAACAACGATATTTTCAAAGAGGTTCCTATGGAATACCATAGATGTGAGGGGTGCTTAAAATCTTCCCCTTGCATAATAACCCCCCCCCCCCCCCCGTACCTAAATCTTTGTTTATTTTATTAGTTTGATTTTAAAAACTTCTTTGGGTTTTATTCAGTCTTTCTATCATTTCCCTTGGAAACAATAAAGCGCGGTGGCGACTCTGTTTTAAAACAAATGAGTTAAGTCTTTCCCTTGGCTTTAGTCTCACAAATTTCACCGCTACACCATGTTTTTCCAAACCATACAATTCACCCTCATCTTGTGTGTGAATTTTCAAGTCCAACATCTCTTCCTCGTATTGTTATGGACCGAGACACATTATTTTCAAATTCCCACGAACGAGCGTGTAATCCAAGAAACGGGTAACACAACCAATAGATGGGTGTTTGGTCTCACGAACGGGAAACTAAGGAGATGGCATGGGTGACATGTCACACCACGTCTCCTTAGAGAAATTTCTATGTTGTCCATTGTGGATTCTTTACAAACATACTAACACACTTTTTCTTTTTCATTTCCCTTTATCTTTCTTTTTTTCTTAGTCTTTCCCTTTACTCTTTTTCTTTTACTATTTCTTTTTCTTTCACTGTTTTCTTCTCTATTATCAATTTGTACACCATTATATTCTCCTTGCTTACAATGGCCCACACCAAAGATGTCATCAATATCAAAATCATCATCCGATGCTTCAAAATAAACTTCTAGTTTATAAATGCAAAGTTTTTCATCCTAGTTGTACCTAAATCATTTTCAAAAAAATCATTGGAATTTTGTTCATAGGGTCATAAACCCACAAAGTCTCTACAAAACTAGGTACCCTAAGTCCTTCAAACTACTTATTACTTTAAAGTATGACTAATAATCTAGGGGTAATTATCTAATACAGTCTCAATCCCATTATAACCTGAAAGGAAAAATTCACAAAATTCTCCTATGGTATATGACACATTCAAATCTACAATCCATCAAAGAAAGCCCTAATTAATATTAAAAGAAGGAAAAGTAAGATTGATAATAAAAGAGAATTTCTTAATGCACCCTATGCATTACTACTACACCATGTAAAAATACAATAATGCCCTCAGTTTCTGTAGATGAATCTCCGGATGCGCCAAAATACTCAAAATTCATGTGAAAATGAGTCACACTCTCGTTTTGTCAAAAAATAAAAGTTCGGAAATCCACTTCCAAGAAAAATTTGAAAGTGTACTTCCGTAAACTTCTTAAACTAGATACATAAAAGTCATCAACTACTTAAACTAATGGTATTGATCACATAGCATTAGACAGTGCCCCGTCATTTTGTGATACCAGTTTCAAAAACTAAAAACAACTACGAATGAAATCTTTCACCAAATTTTTCAGATATCATATCAAGTTCAAAGGTCCAAAAGTCACATAGAGAAAAACCAAAATCTAATGTTTTTCAATTTGGCATAGAGCATATAAGTTTTAGCCAACTTGAATGCAATTAGTAACGATAGTGATTCCATATTAAAAGAGGAGCAAAAATAGGAGACAAAGTAAGAATCTTACTATACAACAAGAATATCCAATAATTCAAAGTGTTCTTCAATGTATTCTATACAACAAAGTAGAGAGAGTTTACAGAAGTGTACTTCTGGAACTTTTTTAAAAATGTATCTCCAAACTAAATTTTAGGAGAAATATGAAGTGAGCTTCAATTTAAATATGTTTTAATTTTGATTACGTTGCATATGAAAAGAAAATTTCTCATCCAACCCCATGGATTTCTTACACACCATAGGAATTTCCATTTTTGCCCCCAGCTTCCGTAGATGGATCTCCGGAAGCACCCCATATTTTGAAAAAAATTGATTTCTTCTGTAGATGCATCTATGGAAGCGTACAAAATCAAAGAAATCATGTTTAAAGACACCTTTTTTCCAATTTAAAAATACTTCCGTAGATGCATCTACGGAAGGTGGTGAAAATAGAGTGTTCTGTAGATGCATCTACGGAACAGTCTGCTATTTCTTGAATTCTTTTCATTTTCATTTAAAAAATCCATTTTTTAAACACACACATTTTTAATTAAGAATTACATATAAAGACAACAATGCGTCGACCAATAAAAATACCATATATAAATAATGTCGGTCAAATACATAATCCAAACTCATAGTCGAGTACATCATTAAAAATACATAAATAAATAAAATATAAATACATCATAAAAAAACTACTGAGTATGCCGGGTAGCATCCTGCGTACCGTCTTGGCCATGTCCTTCAGCTCCGTCTCCGCCTCCGAGTCCACCAAGGGCTCTGCTGGCTCTACCCCTGGCGTTAAGTGTCCCACGGGTCCTGGCTCGATGTCGACGGTACAGAAATGCACTCTCTACCATCCTGATCATATCGTCCAGCACACGCCTGTGAACAGTCCCCTCCGGGAAGAAACCCTCTGCAATGGCTCTGATGCCCCTGTCAGCTATCTGACGATACAGAGTAAGAAGATCCTGAGTGTGGTCCAACTGAGCTTGATGCGCACGGAGAATCTCCTCGTGGGTTGGTCTGGGCGGACCTCCCTCGGCAGCTGGAAGCATGTAGGGGTGTGAGACTCTATAGTACCAGGAGATGTATCCCTCGGCACAGCTCCAGTCGTGCTCTGATGGCGTCGCCCGTGCCTCCTCAGGGACCACGTGCTGCTCCCAATCTGCGAAGACCTCCTCTAACTGCATGTGTGTCATGGAGATAGGAGCCGAGGCAGTATGACCGCGAGGTATCGTTTGCTCAAATCCAAATTGCCGCATGACGCGCTCTGGAAGATAGCATACAACAATGGTCGAGCTGGCGGCCAACCATCTAGAGTACAGAGCTATCTCGTCAAACGGAACCGTCTCCTAATGCGCAGCATAACAGTCATACTTGATGTCCTCGGCGGCCATGCGGTCAAGATCGCGCCTGGATGGATCCGGATGCTGGTTCCCTCTGCGGGGGATGAAACGACTGGCACGTGGCATGACCTTTGTGTAAGTGGGCACCTCTTCTCAGCCAATAATGTCTGGGAAGTGCTGTAGTATCCAAGCCTGAAACAACAAAACACAGTTATTTTAAAGTACTATTAAAAAATATATAAAAAAGTAGAAAAGTATAAGATTGTTACCACTAAAAGTGTACAACTGCCTGCCACGGTCCTTGCCTTCCACACATCCCTCTCCCAGTCTGTAGTAACTCTACGCAAGTACAGTCGCTCCCCAGTTGTACTCATGGATATGTGTTATATCCGATAAGTACGTAAGATATACGACGTCTGTGTATGTCGAGCTCATGTCCATAAAGAGCTGGGTGCCTATCAAATATAAGAGGTAGCACCTCAGCGCCCGCTCTGTGTTCGTAGCCTGCTCCAAGTCGTCTCCCTCAGCCTGGTGTGCCGCAGTGAGCTCCAAGTCGTACTGTCTTTGAAGGAAGCTAAACCTGACGTGGGCCCGCTATTTTTCTCCACCTCCTCAAGGGCATCATCGGGATCAGCCCCCCAGCTCAGCAATCAACATCTCTTGAGCTTCCTCTTTCGTCATCCTGTTAGAACAAGATTTGTTCTGATCAATATTCTTAGTTTTGATGATAACAAGGATATGAATTTTGTGTGAGATAATGTGGTACTCTAATACATTGCAATTTCCCTTTCAGGAAATATATAAAGAGTATGCACAAATCAGCGCTTAGAAGCTTTGTCTCAGAAGGTTCAGCATGCAACATCAGAACATGGTCTGACAAGACATCAGAAGATGGTCAAGGCAGAATCAGAACATGGGTCTATGGAAGCATCAAAAGAACTTGAGATTAGAAGCAGAAGCACTGAAGCTCTCATGGTATCACGCTCAGAAGCACTTCAAGGTCAGAAGACAAGAAGATGCTATGCACCAAGCTGTTTGACTCTGATGATATTCAAACGTTTTATTCACAAACATCAGATCAGAAGAAAGTATAGGTGGCAGGCTACGCTGACTGACAAAAGGAACGTTGGAAGCTATTAAAGGCAACGTCAGTAGACACAGCGTGAACAAGGCTCGAGGTAGTTGACAAAAGCGTGAAACATTAAATGCAATGCTGTACGGAACACGCAAAGCATTAAATGCTCCCAACGGTCATCTTCTCAAGTGCCTATAAATATGAAGTTCTGATGAGAAGCAAGGTTACCAATTCTAAACAAACCTATTCTGAAAAACTTGCTGAAACGCTGTTCAATTCAAAGCTCAGAAACTTCATCTTCATCAAAACTCACTACATTGCTGTTGTAATATATTAGTGAGATTAAGCTTAAACGTTAAGAGAAATATCACTATTGTGATTATAGCTTTTCAGAAGCATTTGTAATACTCTTAGAATTGATTACATTAATTTGTAAGTAACTAGAGTGATCAAGTGTTGATCAGGATACTCTAGGAAGTCTTAGCTTGTGTCTAAGCAGTTGTAATTAGAGTGATCACGTGGTGGTCAGGATACTCTAAGAAAGTCTTAGCTTGTGTCTAAGCATTTGTTCCTAGAGTGATCAGGTTGTGATCAGGATACTCTAGAAGACTTAGTCGTGGGCTAAGTGGAAAACCATTGTAATCTGTTGCGATTAGTGGATTAAATCCTCAGGTGAGGTAAATCACTCCGTGGGGGTGGACTGGAGTAGTTTAGTTAACAACGAATCAGGATAAAAATAACTGAGCAAATTGTTTTTATCTTTCAAGTATTTAAGACTACACTTATTCAAACCCCCCCTTTCAAAGTGTTTTTCTATCCTTCAATTGGTATCAGAGTGCCGGTTCTAAGGTGCAAGCACTTAACCGTGTTTAGAAAAGATTCAAGAAGAGAAAAACGCTTAAGTAAAAGATGGCTGGTGAATCTCAATTAAATCCAACTGCATCTACATCTGGCTCTGCTGAGCAATACAATGGTAACAATGGTTATACTAGACCACCAATATTCGATGGTGAAAACTTTGAATATTGGAAAGATAAACTGGAAAGTTACTTTCTTGGTCTGGATGCTGATCTATGGGATCTTCTGCTGGATGGTTACAAACATCCTGTTAAAGCTACTGGTGTAAGGCTCACGAGAAGCGAAATGACTGATGATCAAAAGAAAGATTTCAAGAATCATCATAAATGTAGGACTGTTTTGCTGAATGCTATCTCTCATGCTGAGTATGAGAAGATATCTAACAGGGAAACTGCCCATGATATATATGAGTCATTGAAAATGACCCATGAGGGAAATGCTCAAGTCAAGGAAACTAAAGCTCTTGCTCTAATCCAGAAATATGAAGCCTTCAAGATGGAGGATGATGAAGATATTGAGAAGATGTTCTCAAGATTTCAAACTCTAACTGCTGGATTGAGAGTTCTGGATAAAGGCTACACCAAGGCTGATCATGTAAAGAAGATCATCAGAAGCTTGCCCAGAAGATGGGGCCCAATGGTGACTGCATTCAAGATTGCAAAGAATCTGAATGAAGTTTCTTTGGAAGAGCTTATCAGTGCCTTGAGAAGCCATGAAATAGAGCTGGACGCAAACGAGCCTCAGAAGAAAGGTAAGTCTATTGCATTAAAATCTAATGTTAAAAAATGCACTAACGCTTTTCAGGCTAGAGAAGAAGATCCTGAAGAATCAGAATCTGAAGAAGAAGATGAACTGTCCATGATCTCCAGAAGGGTAAACCAACTCTGGAAGAGCAAGCAAAGGAAGTTCAGAGGCTGCAGAAGTTCAAAGAGATTTGAACGTGGAGAATCTTCTGGTGACAGAAGATTTGACAAGAAGAAGGTTATCTGCTATGAGTGCAATGAGCCTGGACATTACAAGAACGAGTGTCCAAAACTTCAGAAGGAGAATCCCAAAAAGAAGTTTCATAAGAAGAAAGGTCTTATGGCAACATGGGATGATTCTGAATCAGAATCAGAATCAGACTCTGAAGGAGAGCAGGCTAACTTCGCGTTGATGGCTACAGAAGATGATGGATCAGAATCTACATCAGAATCAGATTCTGAAGAGGTATTTTCTGAACTATCTAGAGAAGAGTTAGTTTCCAGTCTAACAGAGCTTCTTGAATTAAAAGCTCATCTTAGTATCAAATACAAAAAGCTGAAAAAGCAATTTGAATTTGAAACTAAGAAGCTTGAGTTGGAAAATTCTGAATTAAAAGAAAAAGTTTTAAATTTATCCAATAATGTTGGATCTCCTTCTGATTCAGAAAAATCCACTCCCAGTCTGAACCATATTCTGAAAGAATATGACTTAAGTTTCAGGAAGTTCTTATCTAGAAGTATTGGCAGAAGTCAGCTAGCTTCTATGATATATGTTGTGTCTGGAAACAAAAGAGTTGGCATTGGTTTTGAGGGTGAAACCCCATACAAACTTGAACCTGTGGATGATATGAAAATCACATACAAGCCATTGTATGATCAATTCAAGTATGGCCACTCACATGATATTAGGCACACATCACATGCACAAAGCTTCCACATAACACACACCAAGAAGCATGTGACACAACCTAAGAAATATCATGGAACTCAGAATAAGAATTATCATGCTGTTCCTCCTGTTAAATATTTTGCTAAACCCAAGTTCAATCAGAACTTGAGGAGAACTAACAAGAAAGGACCCAAGAAGATGTGGGTACCTAAGGAGAAGATAATTTCTGTTGCAGATATCCTTGGCAGCAAAGAGGACAAAAAGCAAAATGTCATGGTAACTGGACTCTGGGTGCTCGCGACACATGACGGGAAGAAGGTCTACATTCCAAGACCTGGTGCTTAAACCAGGTGGAGAAGTCAAGTTTGGAGGAGATCAGAAGGGCAAAATCATTGGCTCTGGAACCATTAGTCTTGGTAACTCTCCTTCCCTAACTAATGTACTTCTTGTTGAAGGATTAACGCATAACTTATTGTCCATAAGTCAATTAAGTGACAATGGTTATGATATAATCTTCAATCAAAAGTCTTGCAAGGCTGTAAGTCAGAAGGATGGCTCAATCCTATTTACAGGCAAGAGGAAGAACAACATTTATAAGATTGATCTTTCTGATCTTGAGAAGCAGAAGGTGACTTGTCTTATGTCTGTTTCTGAGGAGCAATGGGTCTGGCACAGAAGATTAGGTCATGCTAGTTTGAGAAAGATTTCTCAGATTAACAAACTAAATCTGGTCAGAGGACTCCCAAATCTGAAATTCAAATCAGATGCTCTTTGTGAAGCATGTCAGAAGGGCAAGTTCTCCAGACCTGCATTCAAGTCTAAGAATGTTGTTTCTACCTCAAGGCCATTAGAACTCTTGCACATTGATCTGTTTGGCCCAGTCAAAACAGCATCTGTCAGAGGGAAGAAATATGGATTAGTCATCGTAGATGATTATAGCCACTGGACATGGGTAAAGTTCTTGAAACACAAGGATGAGTCTCATTCAGTGTTCTTTGAATTCTGCACTCAGATCCAATCTGAGAAAGAGTGTAAAATCATAAAGGTCAGAAGTGATCATGGTGGTGAATTTGAGAACAAATTCTTTGAGGAGTTCTTCAAAGAAAATGGTATTGCCCATGATTTCTCTTGCCCTAGAACTCCACAGCAAAATGGAGTTGTAGAGAGAAAGAATAGGACTCTACAAGAAATTGCCAGAACCATGATCAATGAAACCAATATGGCTAAGCATTTCTGGGCAGAAGCAATAAACACTGCGTGTTATATTCAGAATAGAATCTCTATAAGACCTATTCTAAATAAGACTCCTTATGAATTGTGGAAGAACAGAAAGCCCAACATTTCATATTTCCATCCTTTTGGATGTGTATGTTTTATTCTGAATACTAAAGATCATCTTGGTAAGTTTGATTCTAAAGCACAAAAGTGTTTCCTTCTTGGATATTCTGAACACTCTAAAGGCTACAGAGTATACAATACTGAAACATTGATTGTAGAAGAATCAATCAATATCAGGTTTGATGATAAGCTTGGTCTTGAAAAACCAAAGCAGTTTGAGAATTTTGCAGATATATATATTGATATATCAGAAGCTGTAGAACCAAGAAGCAAAGCTGCAGAAGCTGGCAGTCTCAGAAGCAATGGATCAGAAGATCAAGTTGCTGCATCTTTAGAGAATCTCAGGATTTCTGAAGAGCCAACAATCAGAAGATCACCTAGACTTGCTTCAGCTCATTCAGAAGATGTGATCCTTGGGAAGAAAGATGATCCCATCAGAACAAGGGCATTCCTTAAGAACAATGCAGAATGTCAATTAGGTCTTGTTTCTTTGATCGAGCCAACTTCTGTTGATCAAGCTCTAGAAGATCCAGACTGGATAATTGCCATGCAAGAAGAACTAAATCAGTTTACAAGGAATGACGTATGGGACTTGGTTCCTAGACCAAAAGGATTTAACATCATCGGCACTAAGTGGGTGTTCAGAAACAAGCTAAGCGAGAAGGGAGAAGTGGTAAGAAACAAAGCCAGACTGGTTGCTCAAGGTTATAGTCAGCAAGAAGGGATTGACTACACAGAAACCTTTGCACCAGTGGCCAGGTTAGAATCTATTCGTCTATTAATTTCTTTTGCCACTCAACATAACATCACTCTTTATCAGATGGATGTCAAGAGTGCCTTCTTAAATGGTTATATAGATGAAGAAGTTTATGTCCATCAACCTCCTGGTTTTGAAGACTCTATGTCTCCAAATCATGTTTTTAAATTAAAGAAATCATTATACGGATTGAAACAAGCTCTAAGAGCTTGGTATGAACGTTTGAGTTCTTTCCTTCTGGAAAATGGTTTCACTAGAGGAAAAGTGGACACTACTCTCTTTTGTAAAACATTTAAAAAGGATATTTTAATTTGTCAAATATATGTTGATGATATTATCTTTGGAACATCTAATGCTACACTTGGAAAGGAGTTTGCTGAGTCTATGCAGGCTGAATTTGAAATGAGCATGATGGGAGAACTCAAGTATTTCCTTGGAATTCAAATCAACCAAACTTCTGATGGAACCTATGTTCATCAAACGAAGTATGTGAAAGAACTTCTGAAGAAGTTTAATCTCTCTGAAAGCAAAGAAGCCAAAACTCCTATGCATCCAACATGTGTCCTAGGTAAGGATGAGGTAAGTAAGAAGGTAGATCAGAAGTTGTACAGAGGTATGATTGGATCTCTTCTATACCTAACTGCTTCTAGACCTGACATTCTCTTTAGTGTTTGTTTGTGTGCTAGATTCCAATCAGATCCGAGAGAATCTCATTTAACTGCGGTTAAGAGAATTCTGAGGTATCTGAAAGGTACTACTAATGTTGGTTTGGTTTACAGAAGATCCAAAGAATACAACTTAGTAGGATTCTGTGATGCTGACTATGCTGGAGATAGAATTGAAAGGAAAAGTACTTCTGGAAGTTGTCAATTTCTTGGAAGTCATCTGATCTCATGGTACAGCAAGAAGCAAGCTACAATTGCCCTCTCAACAACAGAAGCAGAATATGTTGCTGCTGCTGGTTGTAGCACACAAATGCTCTAGATGAGAAGTCAGCTAGAAGATTATCAGATATATGAGAGTAACATTCCTATTTTCTGTGATAATACTTCTGCTATATGTTTATCTAAGAATCCTATCTTACATTCAAAAGCTAAACATATTGAGATTAAACATCATTTCATAAGGGACTATGCTCAGAAGGGTGTTATATCTTTAAACTTTGTGGATACAGACCATCAATGGGCTGATATCTTTACAAAACCCCTTGCTGAAGATAGGTTTAAGTTCATTCTGAAGAATATCAGTATGGATTTATGCCCAGAATGAGAAGATGAGAAGATCTTATGTATGAGTATCTTCTGAAATGAGACTGGATTAGTCTTTTATAAGAAGTTCTGTTTGTAATCAATTAGAAGTAGTAATTCAGTTATTACTAACGTTTCATTGTCTAAGTTGATTCAGAATCTCTTTAAAAGTAAAACAGCTGTAACTGGCTATCCAGATGGTAAACACGTGTTCACTATTTCTGGACAAACGTGCGTGCAGTTGAGGGGACGCCTACTTAGGTAACTGTGCTAATCACTTCCTTTTGTCATTATTATCTCTCCTCACGTCATGTAACATTAAATGCCATTCATCATTTCAGTTTCTTTTTATACTCTTCAAACGTCTCTTTTCCCTCTTATATTTCTCTCTCTCTTGCATTCAGTTTCTTTTTCGTTCTCTCTCTTTTTGCATCCATATCATAAACCTTAGCAGTTTTCACTATCTGCAAAGTCATCATGAATCCCTCGTCAAGCTCTGGAAATCAAGAGACTGATCGAAAACAAAAGAGAAAGGCAACTAATGAACAAGAAATCAAACCAAAAAGAGTAAGGATCACCTATGACCCTCTCAAAGTGAACCCGTTTGAAGCTATGATGTCTGGAAACTACTCTAGACGTGTGTATCAACCCCTTGAAGGTATCCCTGAATCACCTCCCTCTTCACAGACCTCCACCACCTCTTCTTTTTCATTCACCTCTCTGGAACCACCATCTTCACCATCTGATATCCTTTCTCCCTCTACCCATCTCACAAATATCTCCTCACCACTCTCACACCCTTTTCCCACCAGAACACCTAACCCCTACAGTTTTGTGTTTCCCGACTCCAGTTTCACTGTCAACCCTCCAACACCTACCACTCAATCATTTCTAGAGCTTTTACATTCTGATGTAAATAGCTGGTTGGAGATTCTGGGCGCTGCTCACCTTAACCATCTGGATGAGTATGCTACTTGCAACCTCTGGGATGCATTTTGTAACACCCCTCTAATTAACCCGCAGCAATTAAACAAATTATTAAATCAGAGTAACATGTAGAGAGGCATCACAATTCAAAATAACAAAATACACGTCACATAAGTCATGCATCATTGGAACACCTGAAAATCATAACTCATTGTCTAAACCATGTTCTACACAGCGGAAAAATACATCATCAAGTCTACATTATTACTAAATATATCAGACTTCAACCAAAACAGATAAATATAGAGTTACAATCAAAACTACAAACAAACGTTCCCAGTGTTACAACTACCAGAGCATGACACCTGACGCTAACTAAAAACACTGACTCATGAGCTAATCCTCATCGAGTCGATCAGCCGCTATCCTCAATCTGAAAATGACAACATGTAAGGGTGAGTCTCGTCATAATTAACAAATGTTATAAGGTTATAAAGCAATAACACGTCACAGTTGCATCATTCACCCAATTGTTTCATAAACAGACAATCAAAACAAAACAAATAACAACCAACGCATCATCAGCATTTACAACACTGGAATACCTCCAATCATGTCATAAATCATGCATATGAATGAACTGACACTATGCATGTGGTACCAACGTCATCCAATGGGAATAACCCATGACCGATCTATCATCATCCAGATACGGCCCTGCCAGCACAGATTCCACACAATGGGAATCATGCCCTTCACTGATCCAACACATCCCTTATGGATACAGTATCAACAATGCACATGAATGAATGCAACATATATAACATACTTATATCATTATCATCATCGTCCTCAATAATCATCATCATCATTCGAGTATGTTCATATATATTAACATCATTCAACCACAATTCTATCATCATCATGTCGAAAACATGCACATATTTGCTACAATCACCATCATCATCAAGAAATAGCAACATATATTATCATCGTTCTAAAACCAGTCATATCATCATCACATAGATCGTTTAATAAGGTTCATTTAGCCCGAAACGGCGCATCAAATGAACCAACGGTTAGAAAGTTATGCCTCTTTGAACTTTCTTAAAATATCACATAACATCAACAGCACGCGGCGCCATCACACATTCGCGGCGCGGAACGAATCGAAACAACGCCTTCGCGGCGCGACCACATGTTCGCGGCGCGGAACGAATCGGAACAACGCCTTCGCGGCGCGGTCACTTGTTCGCGGCGCGTACTGAACGCAACAAAACTTCCTGACCTTTTGCCTTCAGGTTCGCGGCGCCTCCCCTCTGTACGCGGCGCGAACCGCGATTCTGAAAACCCCAATCTGCAGAAAAGACAGCATTCCATGTATCCCAAAACACCCCAACACATACCAGTGCGAACATGGAGAATTAGAATGCACAAACAACACAAATTACGTCTCGTAATGCACCAAATATACATCAATTGAGATTATAACAACACATACATCATAGATTCAAACACAGGGGTCAAATATCATACAATTGACACAATCCCTAAACCTATCATATGACTCAATTGACCCGAATTCTACATCTAATCAGCATCATCAACCCCTAACCCGATAATAGATGATAACCAAGACAAGTCCCCCCTTACCTTAGATAATTCTGGATTCTTGGTCTCTCCCTCTACCGTTCTCCTTCACGTTCCTCGTTCTTCAGACTTCTTTCTTTCACGCTCTTTCTTTTTCCCAATTCCAATGTTTATGAAATAATAAAATTAGAAAAAGGTTTTAGAGAATCACCCCCCCCCTTCTTCCTCTATTTCCACATATGGCCCAAAAGCCAAAAACTTCATTTATTCATTATTTCCACAATTTCTTTAATAATTCTAATTATTAATTCAATAATAAAATTAAATTAATATTAAAATTATACGGGCGTTACACATTTCGTCAGGATTTTCTGGTTAGGGCTACGGACGTCCAGAGAAGGATCATGTCTCACGCACCTGGTGTTCGTGGTCGTCTCTTGGAAGCTGGTGAAAGCAGCTATCACCATCTCATCAGGAACAGAAGAGTTCTTGAAGAGAGGATACCTGCAGATGAGATGGAAGAAGAAAATCTCTGCAGAGACATCGTGGTTTGGAGACCATGGTACCCTGTGCTGACTGGAGATTTTCAATGGCTGTTTGATTGGTTCAGAATGAACCCTTCTGAAAGTGCTCCTCACATGGTCTTTCTAGAAGTGGTTTATCCTGCTGAAGTTGCTGGTCCTACTCCTCCAACAAACCTAGCAGCTATTCTTCAGGCGTTGGAAGTTGGAGCTTCTGAGTTGCCTGAACCAGAATATGCTGAGGCTGCTGAAGACCTCCCAGAAGATCGTCCTGCTGAGATTGCTGTCCCTATTGGCAGAAATTCTGGTGCTTCTTCTTCTGGTGTACCCTCAGCTCTGATGGAGACCTTGGAAGCTCTGCATCAGAATCAGGCTATGCTGGCTTCTCGTTTGGATGCGCAAGAAGCAGCCAACGCTGAGTTTCGCTCCTTCATGGCAAGACAAACTGAAAGCACTGACGGGGTTCATGACATTCTGGCGTAGATTTTGTCTAGGCTAGGGTCTTAGTCCTTAAGTCTTTGTAGTTTTCTTTCCTTGTTGCATCTGCTTATTCTGCATACATCTTTTGTAATTCTGTTTGTTTAATCAATGAAAAGTTTATTTCTGTTTCTTTCCTTTGTCGTTTTCTGCATCTGAATCTTTTATATTCTTTTTGATGTTATGACAAAAAGGGGGAGAGAATATATGATAAATGATTTGATTAACATTATCAGTTACTGGGTAAAAGGCCCCACATTACTAACAGAACTTGTAAAGTTCTACTCTTTAAGTTGTGTTGTTGCAGGAATTGAAGATTCTCTTTAAAGAGCAACATAAGAAGCAACAAGATGAATCAAGTTCTTGGATTCTTGAAGCATGCTGAGTGCTATGTGTAACACCCTGGATTTCCGCTTACCCCGCAGGGCTTCCGGCCTACCAAGCATGTCACCAGCTTAATCAATAATCCCCCCTAGGTCCGCTTATCGGCTGCCCAGGAAATATTGTTTTTGCCTCCCGCAGGAATCGAACCACGTACCTAGGGGTTAAGTACGTATTCATAGCAATTCCTGCTACCACTTGACCATATGGTCAATTGGTAGCAGGAATTGCTATGAATACGTACTTAACCCCTAGGTACGTGGTTCGATTCCTGCGGGAGGCAAAAACAATATTTCCTGGGCAGCCGATAAGCGGACCTAGGGGGGATTATTGATTAAGCTGGTGACATGCTTGGTAGGCCGGAAGCCCTGCGGGGTAAGCGGAAATCCAGGGTGTTACATTAAAAGGCGCCTTTTTAATGTAACACCCCGATATCCGCTGCACGCATCAACCGTGTCGGCCAACCGAGCATGTTACCCGGCTTAATCAATAATCCCCCCTAGGTCCGCTTATCGGCTGCCCAGGAAATATTGTTTTTGCCTCCCGCAGGAATCGAACCATGTACCTAGGGGATAAGTACATATTCATAGCAATTCCTGCTACCAATTGAGCTACTAGCTCAAGTGGTAGCAGGAATTGCTATGAATATGTACTTATCCCCTAGGTACATGGTTCGATTCCTGCGGGAGGCAAAAACAATATTTCCTGGGCAGCCGATAAGCGGACCTAGGGGGGATTATTGATTAAGCCGGTAACATGCTCGGTTGGCCGACACGGTTGATGCGTGCAGCGGATATCGGGGTGTTACACTATGAAGCTTCAGAATCAGAAGTAAGAAGGAAGAATGTTCAGATATTCTGATAATAGAAATGATCTGATTCTGAATGTCTATTTGTTCTGATACATTCTATATGGCTTATATGGCTCTGATACATATTATATGTTCTGAAACATATTTTATGTTCTGATTCATTCATGCTGACTTTTGTCGTTTAGTTTTGTTCTGTAACATTTCAGGATGTAGAGATGCTCTGATGTTGCTCTGGTACATTCAACAATGTTCTGATACAATCTAGCATGAAGTGATGAAAGAAGAAATTCAAGCTCTGAAGCTGTCCAAATGGAAGCAAGAATTAGAAGCTGTGAATGTTCTGAAGATCCAAAGAAATTCAAGTTCTGAAGCTGTCCGATGGAAGCAGAAGTCAGAAGCTGTGAATGTTCTGAAGATCAAAGAAATTCAAGTTCTGAAGCTGTCCGATGGAAGCAGAAATCAGAAGCTGTGAATGTTCTGAGGATCTAAAGAAATTAAATGTTCTGAAGCTGTCCTATGGAAGCAGAAATCAGAAGTCATGAATGTTCTGAAGATCAAGCACTGTGAACGTCTCTACCGAAATAATCAGGGAAGTCTTTTATTATTAAAATTCTTCTAGTATTAATTTCAGGGGGAGATTATTCATCTCAGGGGGAGATTGTTAATCTCAGGGGGAGACATATTCACATGCTTATGCTATAGCTGTGTAATTGTCTTTAGCCGTCTGCTCTTTCTGATCGCAAATTCATATCATTTATATATGTTTTTGTCATCATCAAAAAGGGGGAGATTGTTAGAACAAGATTGGTTCTGATCAATATTCTTAGTTTTGATGATAACAAGGATATGAATTTTGTGTGAGATAATGTGGTACTCTAATACATTGCAATTTCCCTTTCAGGAAGTATATAAAGAGTATGCACAAATCAGCGCTTAGAAGCTTTGTCTCAGAAGGTTCAGCATGCAACATCAGAACATGGTCTGACAAGACATCAGAAGATGGTCAAGGCAGAATCAGAACATGGGTCTATGGAAGCATCAGAAGAACTTGAGATTAGAAGCAGAAGCACTGAAGCTCTCATGGTATCACGCTCAGAAGCACTTCAAGGTCAGAAGACAAGAAGATGCTATGCACCAAGCTGTTTGACTCTGATGATATTCAAACGTTTTATTCACAAACATCAGATCAGAAGAAAGTACAGGTGGAAGGCTACGCTGACTGACAAAAGGAACGTTGGAAGCTATTAAAGGCAACGTCAGTAGACACAGCGTGAACAAGGCTCGAGGTAGTTGACAAAAGCGTGAAACATTAAATGCAATGCTGTACGGAACACGCAAAGCATTAAATGCTCCCAACGGTCATCTTCTCAAGTGCCTATAAATATGAAGTTCTGATGAGAAGCAAGGTTACCAATTCTAAACAAACCTATTCTGAAAAACTTGCTGAAACGCTGTTCAATTCAAAGCTCAGAAACTCCATCTTCATCAAAGCTCACTACATTGCTGTTGTAATATATTAGTGAGATTAAGCTTAAACGTTAAGAGAAATATCACTGTTGTGATTATAGCTTTTCAGAAGCATTTGTAATACTCTTAGAATTGATTACATTAATTTGTAAGTAACTAGAGTGATCAGGATACTCTAGGAAGTCTTAGCTTGTGTCTAAGTAGTTGTAATTAGAGTGATCACGTGGTGGTCAGGATACTCTAAGAAAGTCTTAGCTTGTGTCTAAGCATTTGTTCCTAGAGTGATCAGGTTGTGATCAGGATACTCTAGAAGACTTAGTCGTGGGCTAAGTGGAAAACCATTGTAATCTGTTGCGATTAGTGGATTAAATCCTCAAGTGAGGTAAATCACTCCGTGGGGGTGGACTGGAGTAGTTTAGTTAACAACGAACCAGGATAAAAATAACTGTGCAAATTGTTTTTATCTTTCAAGTATTTAAGACTACACTTATTCAAACCCCCCCTTTCTAAGTGTTTTTCTATCCTTCACATCCTACCCTGACGAAAGAGGGTACCCCTAATAGGTAGATGATGCATGCATGCCACATCATCTAGGGTGATAGTAATCTCACCGTGGGGTAGATGGAAGGAGGAGGTCTCAGGATGCCATCTTTCCACAAAGGCTGCAAGCATACCATTATGTATAGTATGGTAGCCGAGCGTACAAAGGCCCCTCAAGCCTGAAGCTGCCAGTACCTCCTAAAATCATGGCTGGTCAGGCTGCACGAGATCCCTAATCTTCCGCCCATGGTTGTAGAACCTCTGGGAGCCCTGCTCTGAAATTTTATAAAAAATTTAAATGGTCAGTAATAATCAAGGTGAGAGCTGAAGAAAATAAATAAATATGTAACTATCAAATAAAACTTACATCTCCATCCCATATACGTCTTGCAGCATGATCATCATATCCAGTAAGTAGAGAGGTGTCTACGAGTCCACCAGGGTACCAAACGGGTTCTGGCACAAGCATTGGCCCCCGCGGATCATCCTCGTGTACCTCCGGAGGTGGCCCGGCAGAAGAAGCAATGCCCCGATGAGGTCTGCGCGAGGATGGTGGCAACTCTGATGTAGAAATACCCTTAGGATCATCCTGAGGTCTCCGTGATGGAGTAGTAGACTTAGAAAGCCCGGTTGGAGCGGGTGATGGAGTGGGCCTGGCTAAAGCACGTGATAGAATGGGCCCGGCTGAAGCGGGTGATGGAATGGGCCTGACTGATGCAGGTGAACGAATGGGCCCGACTGGAGCGGGTGATGGAGTAGGCCTAGCTGATGCAGGTGAAAGAATGGGCCCGGCTGTAGCAGGTGTGTTGGATGTAGAAGTAAAAGGTGGATCAGGTACAACCGCAGCTCCATCGGTCACCTGAGATACTGTGCGCAACGTTCGTTCTCGCTGAACGGATGCGTGTTGTGCTGTCCTACCATGTATGTCCCTGTCCGGACCGTGAGTCATGATGTCTGCATTATGATACAAAAGTGATCGGGTTAGAAACTGTGTGTTTATAAATAAACATAAATATAAAAACAAAAGAATACACTTCCCTAGATCCATCTACGGAAGCACCATTCTTCCAAAAAACCTGGGTGCTTCCGTAGATGGATCTACGGAAGGACCTTTCTTTCAAAAACTTTGGGTGTTTCCGTAGATGCATCTACGGAAGTGCCCTAACGTTCATCTCTTCTGTAGATGGATCTATGGAAGCTACTAAAAGCAAAGAATGCAACAATGACGTCTTCTCCACTGTTCAATCACCAGAAAACCATTTTTGTGCCTTGATCGTGCGTTTAAACCCTAAAACATTACCTACATTGTCTATAAACACTATTTCTAAACCTATCCAATCAACTATACACCTAAATATCGAATTCTAATTCGATTTCACAACTACTCTAAAATAACTCGAAATATCAAAAACTTATCGATTAAATTGATATTTGAACTAGATGGAATGTGTAGGTTGTTGATGTTAACAATGCCGACCGAACTCGAGAGAAAAAAATGCAATGGAGGGAGTTGTTTGATTTTTGGGTTGGGAGGGTTTTTGAGAGAGAGAGCAAGAGCAAATGAAAACTGAAGAATGGGGATGAGAAGAGTCTGGCGTGAAGTATAACATCAAACTCTTCCGTAGATGCATCTACGGAACAAAATAAATTTAAACAAAAAAAAAGTGCTTCCGGAGATCTATCTACAGAAACACGAGAGCAAAATAAGGTCCTTTTCAACCATTTTCCATATAACACAACAGATAACAAAAACAATCACCAAGGAATAATATGAAAAATACTAAGGAACCCCAAATCCAATTGTGTTGTTGTGTTGTGTTGTGTATGATTGACTTGTGAGTTCTCCACGTATTCAGATAAAGCACCTACCTCATGCTACGTCATCATTTCCTTCCTTAATTTTTTCTTTCTTTCCGTTTCTGTTTTACACCACGCAACCACTTCATCTATTTCACTCTTTTCTCTTCTCCTTCAATTTTTTTTATCTTCAATTTCTATCTCCAGTGACGCGAGCTCAATTTTCTCTCCAAATTCTTCAACCGTTACATGGCAGTTAAATCGCATAGCACCAACAATTTTCTATCGTTAAGGTAATCCATTGGCCCCTCTTCGCTGAATCAGTAATAACCAGGAAGCTAGGTTTAGTTTTACCGTTTGTTTGTTTGTTTGTTTTTTACCTTGCACACGAGTTGTTTGACGAAATTCCTAACTGAAATTCTAATCCTTGAACTCTTATGTTTCCGTTTTGTTTTATCAATTTTCAATTTTTTGCAATACTGTTGTCTTTCACTGCGGGATTATGTATGTTTAAACTAGAATTTGTGAAGAATAGTTTATGTTAGTTATGATGCGTTATTTTCTTGCAAGTAGTAACTAATATAGTGTATGTTTGGTTTAGCTTTTGTAAGAGAGAAAAACAATCCAAGAGGTGTATAATTTATTTTGCAATGATTTTGAGGTGTTTGGTTCTTCTAAAGTAGAATTAATTCTGCCTACATAATTGATTATACTTATACTTGAAGCTAGAATTTGTAGCTTTTGAATTTAAACGTGATTTTTACATTGAAATATTTTGTTCAAATCAATTTTGCATAATGTTATATAAACATAAATCAGTTTACATTCAACTCACTTTTAATGATAATCAATTTTACATAATCAATTTATTCAAAATCAATTTTTTTCACCACAGAACTAAACATCCTTTGTGTTTGGTTTTTCTAAAGTAGAAGTGAATCTGCCTTTAGAATTGATTCTAGTTGAAGCTAGAATTTGTAGCTTTTGAGTTTAAATGTAATTTTTATATTGAAATTTATTGTTCAACTCTTTCGTATAAAGTTATCCAAACATAAATCACTTTACATTCAACTTACTTTTAACCAGAATCAATTTTACACAATTAATTCATTCAAAATCAATTTTTTCCCACTGCAGAACCAAACACACGCATAGATTCAGTGCTCTGTCAAATAGTGGCTTTAGCAGCACCATAGACCAGAGTTTATACAAACCACTATTCTTATGTGAGACGCGATTTATTTAGTCAAGATGTTGTATAATAGTGGTTATAATTGTGCTTTAGTGTATCAGAATTTGAACAACCCGCAATTTTCTACAATCTGCGATTGACAACACTGTATAGGTTACTGTGCTGCAGGAAATAGTATGGTTGTATTTGTTATATATATTTTTTCCCTGTGATTACTGCATTCCTCTGAGCTTAGTTTTATGTATAGCTTGTATATGTGTGTGTGCTGTTTCTAATTGCAATTCATTTTGCAGTTCCTCGAATTGCCGGCTTTCAAATGGTTCCTATTGTGTAGGGAGGAAATTGTCTAACTTGCATTGTCTACTATTAAGTAAATGGGGCAGTACAAGAAAGGGATGCCTAATACAACATGATTTGCCATCATCAAGCAGTGGTCATGGTGCAGCGGGCTGTAAAAAATATTATTTAACATTTTCTAAGACTGGAAGGAGTTTACACTTGTTCCCATTTGCCACCTCTGATGATGGTATGACTGTCAATGGGAGTCCACAAGCTGACACCAATGCTAACCTTGAAAAAATGAGGGTTAAACTGGATAGTTCACTTGAAGATGAAAACTTTTATGATGGACTTGTTCAAGCTTTAAATGATGCAGCCAGAGTTTTTGAGCTAGCAATTAAAGAACATAAATCGTACTCACGTGTATCCTGGTTTTCAACAGCTTGGCTTGGGGTAGACCAAACTGCATGGGTGAAGGCATTGTCATGTCAGGTATCATCAGGACTTTAATTATTACACAGTGTTACTAATGTTTGATTCATGTCATCTTGAAAGCATGATATGCATTTGTGAATATGAAGCTTTGACAGACAGCCATTGTTATGGCATGCTGTTCTCTTGTTTAAATTGTAACAAATACACGCTAAGTGAACTGTCAAAGGAATATGGGTAATTAAGCTTTATTTTGCATGCCTTCTTGGTGTTTTTGACAAATACATGCAGCAATGTATGTCAATACTTTGAAGCAATGGTTTATATTTTTATCCAACAAATTGACCTTCTTGTTTCCTTTAACCAATTTATAGGGTTACATTTAAATGTGTACTAATGATATTGTGCTATGGTTCTTGAAAGACCCATTACTATTGACTAGCTGGCAGCTAAATCTCCGGCTTCGAGTAATTTAGTGTATTGCATAGCTAGGGTCATTTGGCTTCAGCTACTTTGCTAAAATTTTAAATTACTTTTCTTTGTAATGAAAGTGTTGTTAAGAATCATAAGAGAAAAATAAATCAGGTAAGAATCAAAGTAATCAGAGTTTATTTGCTCGGCCAAGGGAAGGCTTCCCTATTGCAATTGAAGTATAGTTCTCATACAATGTCCCATGACCCCTCACTTGAGTCACTCTCTTGCATTATCGTACATAAAGGTTTTCACCTAACAGTCAATGTAGAATGGTATAACCCATTAATCTCTCGGTAGAATATTCTTTCAATATTGAAACTGCTTGGCTCCAATAAGATTCATGATATCCAAGGTTGTCAAGCTCAAGAGTCTAAGTAAATTCTTGGAGCTTCCATAAAATCAGCACGTAGAATCAATTGACAAACTTGTAAGAATTTACCTAATAAAAAAGTGATATTAAAAAACCCTTTAAATGAGATGTAAAAATAATATAATACCGTTGGTAGAATAGTAATTCTACATTCCAAGTCCATAACAAAGCAAAGTAGCAAACCAGTATCTGTACCAGACATTATGTATCAGCAGATAACAAACGGAATCCTGATGGAAAAAAAACAATGAGTGAAAGGAAAGACTTAAACAGAGGAGGTAAAAACTCAGAGCAGCCAACGGAGGAAGCAGAAGCACAGCACAATGGCAGACGACAAAATATGAAGAACACTGGGTGTGCAGTGTGTTGTGTAACTGTGGACAATGACAGACCTGTGATACGGGTAAGTCTTTTAGTGGGTTTGTTTTGAATGAGGGGAAAATTCATGAACAGAGGGTGAGGGAGTCTTTTGGGTGTCGAGTGCAGGCAAGTGGCTGACCAAGTGTGAATGCACCTTTTGGATGCTCAAATGCAGAAGGCCACTGGAGCACTCGGGCAAGATTCTCCGGTAGCGAGCGGCACTGTTTATTGCAGCAGGCTAGCTATAATTGTCAAGTGTTCAATTGCTGTTTGAGAGAGCCCATTGGCAAAATGAAGAGATTGAAAGCCGGAAAAAATGAAGTGCAGAGAGTAAAAATGGCAATGGCCAGTCTTGATCAAAAAATTAAACACAATTAAGTCATATGTTTTGAGTCATTTTTATCGCTTAAGTTGAACTCACTGACTCATGATCTGAACTGCGAGTCTGTTCAAGTAAGACTGAGTCTGACAAAAATGATTCTCAGTGAGTTAACCAGATTTGGCTACATAGAATCTAAACTTGATTTACAAGTTAACTAAGGTTTTTCAAATGAATACTATTTGAAAAGATAGAGGCAAATTATATATACTTTATTGCCTTTGCTACAAGAATTGTTACTATGACGTTGATCATGTCTCGCCTTATCTCACTGTTTCCAAATTTGCAAAATTTATGAAGAACTGAGAAACATGTTATATAAATTTTGTTTCAGGCTGCCGTGTACTCCTTATTGTATGCTGCAAGTGAAATTTCATCTCGAGGTGATAGCAGAGATAGAAATGTCAATGTATTTGTTCAAAGGAGGTAGCATGTTTCTTTGCATTTTGGTTCATTTTTTAAGTTTTTTTTTTTTTTTACATTACATTATTTATGAAAAGGAATGGAAGTTCTTTGGTTGACCCTATGTGAAGAAGTTTTATAATAGATCATGTACCAAAAATTATTCATTCGATAATTACTTCAGTTGTTTGATTTTTTAACCGATGTATTTTCTTTAGCTATGGTACTTATTAATGCCAAAATTTGAAATTTAAAATGCATATTTTTTTTCACGAAATAGTCTGCATTTTATTGAATATTATGTAAATCATCCAAGGGTTTAATTCTAAGTGTAAGTTAGTAACTTATGTTATACTTTTAATATTTAAGTTTTGTAACAGGCAAACTTTTAAACGATACTTCAAGCTTTTACCATCACACAATGCTTCTATACTTATAAGTTATAACCTTTTTTGAACGTCTTCCAATTTGATTTACTTGTGCGGCACTGTCTCATATTTTTCTTCTTTTTGTTCCTTTACAGGTTTAGTTTTAATATTTAATAGTGCTCTCTCTTGTTTCTTTGGGCCTAACACTTATTTAAAATTTGTATCGGTCCAGTTTGCTAAGGCTATCTGCTCCCTTGGAGAGCTTAATTAGAGAGAACTTATCAGCCAAGCAGCCTGAAGCATATGAATGGTTTTGGTCTGAGCAAGTTCCAGCTGTAGTGACATCCTTTGTTAATAAGTTTGAAGCGGATGGACGCTTTACTTCTGCCATTGCTTTGTATGTTCTATTTTAACATTTCTACATATTGAGATGTTAACTTTTATGGCTCTGTTTTTGCTCCTTCATGTTATATTTACAGACAATGCATAAATGATATTTTTGACTGAATTCCCAGGTATGGAAAAACTAAGGGTTTAAGCAGTGCAAGTGATGTATCACTTCTCCTTCTTGCACTTACATGCATTGCTGCAATAGCTAAACTTGGCACGGCAAAAGTTTCTTGCTCACAGTTCTTTTCCATGAGCACAGAGATAACTGGTAGTTTGATGGACATGCTGGTTGGTTTAATTCCTATAAGTCAAGCTTATAATTCTATAACGGATGTTGGTCTACACAGAGAATTTCTTGTACATTTCGGTCCTCGAGCTGCAGCTTTTAGAGCAAAAGATGAGTGGGGTTCAGAAGAGGTTGTTTTCTGGGTAAATCTAGTTCAGAAGCAGCTGCAGCAAGCTATTGATAAGGAGAAAATATGGTCAAGACTGACAACATCTGAAAGCATTGAGGTTAGTTATGATTAGTTTTAAACTTATCATGGTTTTGACACTACTAGAAAGGTAATGTTGCATTTAGTGTTTAGGAATATATATTCTACTAGAAAGTGAGACCTAATCTTTTGCTTGATTTGTATCATTTTGCAAATTATTATTCATTAACAGGTTATATTCTTCTGCCTGTGACGGTATAATTTATTCACATCTGAAACATATTACTTGATCATGAAATTTGTTTTCTGGTGTACTGGCTTTGAAAAACAAAAGTATTCACTATGGATAAAAATAATTTCTTATTTTATTTTTCCAGCATAGAGGAGTATGATTAAACATTAAGCTAACTTTACTTTCAATCAGAAAGTTTCAAGAGAAAGCACTTTATGTAAATAAAATAAAAAGAATTAAGAGATGAGTTGAGTTGAATATGGTATAATAGAGCTCAATCCTTTTCCATTCATTCGTGTGTTTCTTTTTGTAAGAAAAGGCTTCAATTGAAAGAAAGTTAGCATAATGCAGGTTTTGGAGAAGGATTTGGCTATATTTGGATTCTTTATTGCTTTAGGTAGAAGTACACGGACTTTTCTTTTGGCAAATGGTTTCGATACTCTTGACGATCCAATTGAAGATTTTATCAGGTACTACTTCTGTCACATATTATTACTATTGTTAGAGTACTAGGTTTCTTATTGTTTTAGTAGTCTTGTCATGAATATTATTCGGTGGGGCATGCATTAGTTGTACTTCTAGTATTTGACCAGATGATTCATATAAATAGGTGCAATTAGGTTACAAACTTTACATTTATAATATCATCATAATAGTTCCTGCAACTTCAGCCCCTTTCTCTTCAACTCTAGTTTATACAAATTTTGTTCTTTTATTTATTTATATGACATTTGGTTCATTTATTTATTTATATGACTATTTATTACAGGTATCTTATTGGGGGAAGTGTTTTATACTACCCTCCGCTCTCATCCATTAGCTCATATCAAATGTATGTTGAGGTTAGTGTTTATGGTCCTTGCATTTAACATAGATTCTTGATTAAGTTAGTTTAACTGGTGAAGTCCTTTAACTGCATAGGTAGTGTGTGAAGAACTGGATTGGCTTCCTTTTTATCCAGGCATCACCAGCATCACAAAACAGTTGCATGGGCATAATAAACCAGAAGGTCCCCCAAATCCCGAAGCAGTGACACAAGCTTTTGATGTTTGCTCTCATTGGATGCAGAGGTTTATTAAACACAGCACATGGCTGGAGAGCCCCTCAAATGTAAAAGCAGCTGAGTTTCTGTCTAAAGGGTAACCAGATAAATGTTTATTTATAGTTTAATGAAATACAAGCTTCAAACTTAATAAATTCTTATATGTATCTTATTATTATTTTTTTTATGTTAGGCATAACAAGTTGATGGAGTGCATGGAGGAACTTGGAATGATAAAGTATGTGGCAAAATCTGCATCTAGAGTTTTTATTTTTTGGCATTCCATTTGGTGCACGTGCATATTCGTTGATACCATGATACAGGCATCAAAACTTTATATTTTTGGGATAAAATATTCATCATAAATTTCTTGTTTCAGCAACCTCAAGTTTAGTTGCTATTGCTACAGAATAGTCATGTCAGTCATTTTTTGTGTAGTCAATAGCAGCCATAGCGGCTGGCCCTAAGCGCTATGTGAAACCCCCATGCGTTTCCGTTTTTAGTAACGGATTCTGTGCTACCAATAGCAGTTTTCGCAGCGAAATACTTAACTTTTCTTGACCTTTTGATCTTTTACCTCCAAAATTTCTGTTTATGGTTGTCAAATGGAATTCCTGATGTTAGAATGGAGTAATTCCAAGTACAAGAGTTGAATCTAGAGGCTAGAATAACACATGTGCTCAAAGCATTATGATATTCTGTATCTATGCACAAATTCTGTAGTAGTTCAAATGCATCTTGTCAAAGTCCAATGCAATCCTTTTAGGAAGTGAATTTAAAGGTTGATCAAAACAGTGTTAACTTTTTTCTCTCTAATTGTGAATAAGAATTAGTTTGTTCCTAGAATAAGGGTGTGTTCTCATTAAATGTAATTATTTAGTGTAATTACCGATATAACCATGTAACCTCTATATATACAAGAAATAATAATGAGAAAGGCATCAAGCCAAGAATTATTGACACTAATATGTGGCTCTAGCTTTTATATATCATTGACCTGTCAGTAAGATTAGTTTGGCAAATCTCCTTTCATTAAAAAAGAAAGAAAAGAGAGAGCATATGCTCTATCTTAGAATTTGAGTTGGGCCTAACTCATCCCTACAAAACCGACTTGTAAGGTGAGGATTGCCCCCACTTATAAACACAACACAGGCCATATCTCTAAGCAATGTGGGACTAAATCCACCCCTTCAAAGCTAACACAATGAAGGTGTTAGGGGCTGCAGTGAAGGCAAGCTAAAGAGCCGCAATTAAGGCGGCTTGGGGCGGACCGCAATTAAGGCACATTGTCTGGCACCGTGGTGACATTTTCTTGAAGCAATTTATTTATACACATTTTGTATCTATAGTTTTACTGGAATCGAGAGGTTGTGAACCTGATTTCTTCTCCAATAGTTTCTTATTCCAAAAGTTGTACCACTTATTATCTTCATAAATTTAATGCAGGGATAATACATCGGAGAGTGATACCAAGAAAATAGTTGACAGACAAAGATCCACAATTCAGTCAACAATAAAAGGGTCAGGTTCTTTTGATGAGGTTTGATTCCCTCTTTTTAAAATCTGCATTTAATGCAGGTGCTTCTTCCAAGTTTTTTAAATTAGATATTATAAACTTAATTTTTTTCATCCCGGGTGCACTAAATGATAGTACAACTCCATCTGGGACCATGGATGCAATTAGACATGATAGGGCTTACTCTTTAGCCTTTTATATGTCCAGTGTATATACTAGATTGTATAAATTTATCAAGATGATAAAATTTTTTTAATCCTATATTTGCTGTATTAGTATAATAACTCGATCTTGCTTACAGGGTGGGATAATGATGGATGTGATAAGAAACTAAGTTATCCAATTTAGCCTTATCCTATTTCATCCAATGTTCTAAATGAAATAGCTTACATGTGTTTAAGATAAAAAAATATGATCAAGATAAACTCTTATACTATCAATTGTTCTGTACCAAATGTCCTGAATTTATAAAATCATTATCATATCCCATCAAATGTACCAAATGATATAGTATCAAGGTGCATAAGGTAAAAATTGATAAACTCTTGTACCATCCATTGTTTTGTGAACAATTGTATAAATGATTGATAGACGGATGTTTGCTGGAGACATTTTCCCCTCTTTCTGAAATCGATACCAAAAGGAAAAGCTGTAGGAATGGTGGAAAAGATTGAGACAGTAGCGGTGATATAGTTGGGATTAATAGTGTTGTTGGTAGAAAACTGAATGGTAGTGATGGTTTTACTTGACCAGTTGCGGCATAGTGGTGGTAGTAGCAATGTTCTGCTGATGATGGAGGTAGAAATGGGCTCATGGTGGTAGGATTTAGCTACTGTAAAGTGGTAGGAGAAAAATGGGATGCTTTGTCATTATCCCATCTTGCTAATTCACCTCAATAGGATGGATAGTTATATAAGAAATATGCCATAAAATCTACCCTTTGGACAAGCTCATATTATTCAATGTGTGCACTAAACATTGAACAAGCCTGGGCAGAATATCTTATACTATCCAATGCAGATTTATTTCCCACATTGTCTATTCGAGTGGCAAGCATAGTTTCAAATAAGATAAATATATTATTTGATCCGGAAATCTTATGGTTTAAGTCGGTAATTACTTGGAGTGCTGCCCAAGTAAAGGGACATAAACATCATTACGTATTCAGAGTATTAATTTGCTTAAAAAACTTGCCTACAGTATTATAAGTGTTGTAGTAGGCAATGTTTTCATTAAAAAAGACTATCTACTCTTACCTGGCTTAGAGTAATAGAGTATAAGGGTTATTGAATATTGTGACTCCCACTTGCTTTTCAGAATGAATATATTAGCAACCTACATCTTTTCATTTGGTCGGAAAACCCAATTGTTTCTTTTCTGTAAGCATCTTAAATTTAGGGATATTAATATCCCTATTTCTTTCGGAAGTAGGACCTGGAATGGTAGTCATGAAAAGTTTGATTACCTTAAAGGGGAAGGTTGATTACAAATAGTAAGAATAATGTCTAGTTAACTGAAGCATTAGTTCTCATAAACCGATTTGATTAACACTGTGCCTCATAGTGTGGATTTTGAAAAGGAAACAACATAGTTGTGGAAATCAGAGAAAAATTAGGGTAATTATGTTAAAAAAGTAATTGTTTGAAGAAAAGAAAGAACTAGGTCTTTTTGCACACCTAGTCGTACACTCATAATAATTAACTAACCTAACAATTAATTGTATTGCTGCTTTTGTCCTCTCCATTTCTGTATTGTATAAATTCCTTATTTAATCCATACCTAAACATAAGAATATTCTTCATACTTTAGATAGATCCCAAACCTTTTGTTTTGATGTATCATATTCTTCTTTATGTCTTCAATTTCAGTCACTGAAAAGTGTTGAAGAAGCTGTGATAAAACTTGAAAAGTTGCTTCAAGAATTGCATGTGTCAAGCTCTAGTTCTGGAAAAGAGCATTTGAAAGCAGCCTGTTCTGACTTGGAAAAATTACGGAAACTTAAGAAAGAAGCTGAATTCCTGGAGGCATCTTTCAGAGCAAAAGCTGATTCTCTTCAAGAGGTACACAATGTCCTGCACAGCCTCCTTTACCCATTCCATGAATAATGCATCAAAGATTTTTTACCTTGAAAGTACATTTACTCTTTACCCTCTCTCTTTTCTATGTTCATGTCTTTTCTATTTTATTTTCCCTGAGTGTAGGAAATCTCCTATTTGGGTTCCTACCTCCAAATAATTGTGTTTTAGATTTTCTGTATTTGTTATTGATGAAAGTAGATTGACTGATCAACATGATAAGGATGGGTCCAAAAACTAATCTGTGATGGGGCTGATAATGAAGTAGGAGTGAATATTTACTTTAGTATTGTAAGACATAATTGACATTACATTTGTCCTCTTCTATACAAGGAATCATTTGGCTCTGAAATGGCAATTGACGTTATAGTATTTGTCCCCTGAAAAGTTAATGTGGTGGATGGACCATTTTGATGTCTTCATTGACTTTGAGGTACCATTTTGATACTAATTAATTGAAAACAAATACGATGCCGAATATATGTTTGGTAGGTCTAAAAACATGTATCTCTTTCAATAAAAAGTTACTTTATTTCTTAATGGACATTGTTACCCAAATAACCTAGTACAGAGTACAAACTTATTAAACTAGTGGCTACGGTAACTTTTCCAATACAACGGTTTTGAAAAAAAATTATGTGAAGAATATTAATACACAGTAATTATGAGAGGAATATATGGATAAGGTAGGTGCCCTTGGCATTTGTCCCTAATCGTAGATCTTGCCTTCTTGGGCCTGTTTTGTGTCTTTACCTAAAAATCTTGGTGAAGAATGGATCTAAGTTTAGTAGTATCATAGTATGCTTGGATAGCATTGCTTTCTGTTTTTCCATGGCATTTAAGGTGCATTCATTTTTTTCTTTTTCAAAATAATGGAGTAATGTGGGTTGTACTAGCTGTTATCCTTGCTTTACACTGTGATTCATCGTAATCTTGCCGGACTCATATGCATACTAGTCACATGTTTGCTTATTGAGAAACTCATTATTTGCTTGCCAATTGTAATTCTTGTCTACTCATCCAGGGAGTTAGTAGTGCTCAAACCATCACACCGGTTGGTGAAGAGGACAGGCTAATAAAAGGAAAAAGCAGAAAGAATGACAATGTAAGGGTGGACAAGAACAAAAGGTATGAAGGCTTGCCTTACATTTTTCATATCTAGTGATTTGTTTCTGATAAAAAATTTCAATGTCAGATAGCCAGATATTACTTTCTCTTGTTTGTTATATTCTGAAAGACCTCGAGATTAACGATTTGGATAGAAGCATGGTCCTGGATAGAACATTAAGGCGAAAGTTGATCCATGTAGCCGACCCCACATAGTGGGACAAAGCTTGGTTGTTCTTGTTGTTGTATATTCTGTTTAGCGTTATGTAAAAGTTACATGTGTCTTTTTCAGACAAATTGGAAACTCTCGTGGATTCTGGAGCATCTTTGTACCTCCCGTCACCAGAAAGCCTGAGCTGGAAGCAGATGCGGATGCATATGTATGCATTATCATCCTTATACTTTGACGCAGTTGACTTACATTTTATATATTTGTGAAAGTGTAACTGTCTATTTGGTTCTCTTTTATTTTAATAATTAAAAGCTTAAGAAGTTTGTCACAATCCTGAATATATTTGGTTCAGTATAATTGTTGGCCGTAAATAGTGTATAGTCATTTAAAAAAGTGACTTGATGCAATCAAAAATATATTTTTATTAAATAACCAATAGCCATTGAGTAGTGTGTTTTAGTGAGGATAATTGCTGGTTAGTTGCAAACTAGATTTATAAATTGCTACAGATTATTTGATGCATAATTGAACATGGCCTAATAAAACCTATCTCAATATTTTATAAAGCTATTTTTTTGTTTGCTTAGAATGTCTTACTCACACAACATGAAAACTGGTTAAGTTCTTCACTCTTTACTCATTATGCGGTGGACCGTTACTTACTTCAAAATCAAATTTGGAAAGTCAGATTTCAATAGGAGCTTACAATATAACTTATTTTTCTTCAAACTGTATTACCTAATAATCATAATTGAACTGGAACATAACTGTCCTTCACTTGATTTAGCTGTATAGACAACTAATTATTTATTCTAATTGGTTGGGAGATACATGGTTGAGTTTTGAGTAATTGGACTTTCTATCTTGTTTTTAGGAAAATTATATTGAACAGCCTGCACCAGATGTAGGGGTTGTGGACCAAGAATCCAATGAAATCCACCGCTTTGAGCTTCTTAGAGATGAGCTGATGGAACTTGAGAAAAGGGTTCAAAGAAGTGTCTACCAATCAGAAAATAATGAGGTATGTCTGAAAATTTTGAGTTTGATGTCTCCAAAGTTGAACTTAAAGTCTTATGGAATAATTTAGATTACCTAGATATTCCATTATTATTGACGTACTATGCTACCCAATCTTAATGTCAACTTACTTGAAAGGTTTGAATTATTTGAATATTGAAGACTTTAAGTTACAAACTAGAAAGAAAGAGGGGAAAAAAATTATGTCCTGATAATTACACAATATCAATATGATACAAGCAAAAGAAAAAAAAGAAAATAATGAAATATTTATTCTAAAATAATGCTATTAACAATCTTGAACCTTCTTACTAGTTTTATTCCAAATGCAACTTACTTTTGTATATTTATACAAAGGAGAGTTGCTGATATTTAAAGCCTAAGGCTAGCTAGTATACTCTAATATTTACTACACTCTGCTTCTGCTACTGTTAATTTTTTACTAAATCTCCATGCCATTTTTATTGACTGCTTTTTATCTTGTGTCCATCCTTCTCATTTAGTTTATTTTTTTGTGAAGGCTTTTAAGACGAGTGTATATATTGTTTTGACAGGATTTAATGATCATTGACAATGATGCCCGATATAGTGGTGATGCTGGAGATGGTCAGATTGCCTTAGTTCCGAAGAAAGAGAATATCATACAAAAATCTTTTGAGAAACTAAAAGAAACAGGAACGGTATGATATAGGGCCCGTTTGTTTTGGCTTTGTTTTAAAATGATTTTTATAGTGTTACAAAATTTTGTGAAAAAATTTTTTATAAAGAAACTTTTTATAGTTTTAAATGAAATTTTTTTTGAATAGTTATTCTTAAAATATGATTTTAGGTATTTCATCTATCTATGGGAAAAAAATTTGGATATCAAAATTTTAAAAAATCACTTAATTTTGAAGCTATTTCAAATAGATTTTCATAAAAATCATTTTTAAAATACAACTTTTTGATAAAATTGTGATTTTGACTAAATTTTGGTCTTCATTAATCTATGTTTATGTTCTAGGATGTCAAAATTATTGTTTCATTTTAGAAAAAATGAATATAAAAAATTTGTAATATTTTCAAAAATCTATTTTCAAAAATATAAAGAAAAAATCTATTTTTTTAAAGCTGAAACAAACGGACCCATAGTCTGATGTTTTTCTTGGTAATATTATCTTTGTTTATGAACTTATCTGCTTCATCACATTTAGTCAAAGGAATCTGGCTAATTTTTTTTCTTAGAATTTGGATTGGGTTTAACTCAACTATTATATAATTGACTCGTAAGGGGAAGACTACCCCACTTATAAAAAGTTATAAACATACTGTCGAGTATATCTCGTCCAGTTTGGGACTTTTAACATCCTTCATCCCAATGTTTTGGAAACTGAAAAAGAAAAATTATAACGTGTATGTAGCAGCATCTCTACTAAAAAATATCATAATAGTGGAAATTTAAAGTTGAGTCATAAGTTATTTCTTGTTTCTAATATCTGAGATCTAAAGTCTGCTATTTAATAAATAGGATGTCTGGCAAGGAACTCAACTTCTTGCTATTGACGTTGGTGCTGCCACGGGTTTTGTCAGAAGGTCCTTAATAGGTGATGAATTGACTGAGAAGGAGAAGAAAGCACTTAAAAGAACCTTAACTGACATGGCCTCAGTTGTTCCTATAGGCGTTTTAATGCTTATTCCGGTGAGTTGAACACCTTAATGATTGTTCTTATCAACTATATCTGAATAACATGTCATGTTCTTGATAGAGAAGAGAAGCATACTGTTCATTCTTAATAAAAAGATCCTAATCGAAGTAGGCTAGGTTTCTAAATCTCGTCTAGTTGAAACTTAGAGATACGAAAACTAATCCTTAAGAGATAATATAAGATAATCACATAAAAGATATTGTTTCTAAGAGATGGCCGAAGATAAAACCACAATACAAATTATTGTTCATATCGTCTAATACAACTCGTGTGCAAGGGCACAATAATTAATTGAATCAATGATCAATTCAATTAATTATTGATCCTACATTATAGAGTTTTGCTTCCTATATTTTTTCCTCTTGTGAATTCGTCGAACTCATTTTTACCTTTAACTTTTCTGCTCCTTATAAATATTATTAAAGTGGAAGAAAAAGAACTCTCTGCTTATATAAAATGTAAAAGAGAGAAGACAGAAGGAAATGAATTTTTCTGCTATTTCATATTACAATTACCATTTTCCAATATTAGATGTTGCCTACTAATTAGGACAATGCTTACTTTACACAGGTTACTGCCGTTGGACATGCAGCCATGTTGGCTGCTATTCAGAGATATGTACCAGCTCTGGTATACACATTATGACTGGCTTCTACTTGTTTTTCCATCTCCTATTCAAATTTTAAATCTAACGACGTAAGAATACCACCTTCTTCCTTGCAGATTCCATCCACTTATGCACCGGAGAGGTTGGATCTCTTGAGGCAACTTGATAAGATGAAGCAAATGACAATCAATGATGTGGATTCAGATGAGAAAGTGGATGAAGTTAAATGATTTGGAGCAATACAGATTTATGTATAGCTAACATATCTTTACATTCTTCCTGGTCTGATGAAAATTGGATCAGCTTCCTTCTTTGCTTTCTGGAAAAATAAATTTGGTTCCAAATTTCTTAGAGAGGAGCTGGGCATAGATAAGTTCGTTCCACGTGTCAGGCACTCCGGGTAAACACCAGTGGCTACAATCCTGAGGAGCATCAGGCGGAGTTCCTGGTTCCCGATATTTGGAAGGGTGGCCATCTTTCCTCACTTCTGAAAGATACGTGATGTTCAAAAAGTTGACTTTCCAGCTTCCATTTTGCATCTCTTTAACAGCATCAGATATAAATAAGTTGTAATATGGTTCAGTTTCGATTTTTGTTGGGTCGTTTTCTGGTTCCGAGTCCTTGTCGCAGTTCCCTCCTTCATTCCATGTGCCATTCCTACAATTTCACTGTACAGACTCTTATCCAATGTACTCAGAGGGATAACTTATATAGGATGAATAGATTTGATCCAAAAATAATAATTATGAAGTGAGTTATTCTGCTTTTAGTTAAGGCTTGTTTGGATTGGCCGATTTGAACGTATTTGTCCGACTATTTGAAAGAGCTTATAAAAACACTTTTATTTATATTTTTGTTATATATACTCGAACGAAATATGTATCTTATAAATATTGAATTAGTTTGTTTATCTAAACATGACCTCAGCTCAAATTTGAGTTTGATCTCAATAACTTTTGGTCTGCTTCTTTCTAGATGGTTTTTAATCAGAGTTTGTGACAGTGTCAATACCACATTAGTGTGTTAATATACTTGCCTGTAATGAACCGGCGAATAGCTTCGGAAGAAGACGAAACTCTTCATAGGTTTTAGATTACTCAAAGCCCATATTTTCCATGCTTGTAAGGATCTCCTAAAAGCTTCTTTCACTGTCATAGTCATATTTACCTTTCCTCCTTCCTGGAAGTAGATACCCCTGCAAAAGTATAGAGCCTGTTTAGATCTGTTACTTATATTTAAAAAACTAGAGATTTAACATATACTCACGACTTGATAGTTTTGTCTGGGTTCCACCAGTGACCAGAATTCAAAACAAGAACATCTGCTTCTTTCCATTGATTGGAATACCAATGCAACTCATCAAGTCTGATAGTCATTTTGATGTCTTTAGTTGAATTGGGTGGTGGACGTCCTATAATGGACAAGAAGGGTGCCCTGTAATACTCTACTGTCATGTTGTATTCTTCAAATTTCATGATTAAGTAGCCTTTGTGTTTGCTTATGGGACTTCCATTCACTTCATATATTTTTGACATGTTAGATACCCCTTTTGTTAGCATGCATAGTAAGGACTCCCATTGGTTTCTTCCCACTGAATCACCTGCAAATACAATGCGTCCATTGCGGCTTCTCTCTAGGAGGTCACTGGCATTGAATCTGAGAGTAATATAAGGAATGAATCAAGAGAAGTTGCTATTAGATATTGATCATTACTTCTAAGGAGTATCTATAATCAGTTGCTATTAGATATTGATCATTACTTCTAAGGAGCATAAGCAAGATCCCGTGTAGGTTCAAATAGAAACTCTATACTAATATTTTATAAGATTCTATTTAACCATAATTTAACATTATAAATTTTAAATTTTAGAAACTTAACTTACAAGCCCTTAAAGACGCACTGTCTATTTTAATAAAAAAGGACACTATAATAAATTATAGAGTGAGAATAATTATTCACTGAAAAATCCATTATAAATATTAAATTTTAATAATATATTTTTCAATTCAACCTTTGAATATATATCAATTCTACAAAGTTTGACAATTTTTTTTTAAACTATTCTATACTTTATTACATAATTTCAAAAGAATATACAATTAAGTTTATAAAAATATTATAAGTAAGTTTGCCTAAAAGAAATTAAATGTTAAGTTTTTATATTTATGTTAAAAGGATATACAATTTTGGATTTGTAAGTTTGATCACTAATATAATAATATCAAATTAATTGAAGTAAAATAGACGAAATTTGTTATACCAGTTTAGTTATTAATTATGCAGTGACATCTATACACTCACAACCGTTAGACTTGTTGACAAAAAAAATACAAAATTTAATTTTATGATATATATAGTCTTTTAAATCAACACATCAAAGAAAAACTACTACTATACATACATTGTTAATTCATTTTACTTATTAAGCTGGAAAATAAGACCTAATAATAGTCCATGAGTGTTTCTATAAACAAGGCCTCATATTCTCCTCAACCACTGCCATTATTGACTCTTTCCAATTAAACCTTTCTCCAACAAAATAAAAAAGAAGATAGAAATCAAGAAACAATAATACATAACCATATGCATGAATCCATGCAACGAAGACAAACAACATGAACATGCAAGTCACGTACCGTGGAAGATTACAATCATCAGGTTGCCATCTCCATTTCCGGTAGCCTTCATCGTTGCGACCGTTTTGTCGGCACCGGAATCCAGGATCAAGAAACGGACAATTTTCATCGTAAAATTGATGAGAGTTATAAGTTTCATCCCAAACCCATTGGCCTTTGGAAAAATCACAAACTTCAATTGGTAGCAATGTTTTAGAATTATTGGGAGCAATATGTGATGAGAAATCAAACCGAAAAAGTGATTGTTGATCAAAGGTGATGAGGTTGGAATAGAATAGAGACGATAGTAGGAAGAAGAGAAAAGAGAGTGCATATGCTATTTCTCTATTCATTGTTAGTGTTGGTTAAAAGTTATGTGAATGAGATACTAATAGGTGTTAGTATTGTGATGTAGGTTGTTTTTTTTGTTAGTAAAAAAAAAAAAAATCTATTTAAGTAAATAAATAAAATCATCAATATGTGAATATTTTATTTACAATTCTATCATTTTTACTTTATTAAGTAATTGTATTTTATAGTAGTTTTAATTTGTATTGAATTACATATGATTTTATTGTAATATTAAATAAGTTATAACCAATCAAATGTAAACTAATATAAGTCACAATGTATCATGCTGAATAATGGGTTAATGAGCTGTAAACTCTGAAAATGTAAAACACATTTTTTAATAGAAAATTGTTCTTTCTTTCATGATATAGAAAGAAGAAAAACCCATTTATGTTAAAAGAGTAAATTAATAATTAATTTGTTATATATATTTTTTAATTTGTAAATTTGTTAATCTTTTATACATATGAAAAAATTTATATACAATTCTTTAGATGTGATTTATACTATTTGCCAATAAAAATATGACAAATATACTTTAATATTTTAAAGAGTAAAAATAGGAGAAAATTATGGGAAATTAAGACAGAATAATTGAACAATACGCAGTGGATATAAAATTCTCTACACTTGTAGGAACCTTGAGGATCAACAACAAATATAAGACGGCAAAATAAATGCACAAAAGAGCACCGATATTTTTAACGTGAAAAACCCCTCAATTTGAGAGTAAAAACCACTAGTCGTCCAGACCAAAGAAATAGCTCCACTATAATCAATTGAGGGTACAATAAAGTCTTCAAGTGATTCACAAACAAGTGCTAACAACTGCAAATCACAAAGCTGAGAGTGTCAATTAGCTTACAAATAAGAATAAAAAAGCTGAAAAATAACTCAAATATGCAGCTCCAATGCGATGCCCATACCTCTCAGCTCAGACCTTGTTTTCAAATTTTTAACGGTCAAAAGTTAGATATATGAGTTGCGAACACGCCCATAAAATTTCAGCTCGATCCAACGGTTAAAAAATCGGGATCATCGATTTAGTGGGACTGGTGCAGAAAAAACGGGAATGAGTTTCTCTCCTCTTTTCTTTCTTTTGAATCCTTATTTTTCTCTATCTCTCTTAATCTTAAATTGACACTCTCCACTTAAATAAGTCAGATAAGTGAGCTATTGATATTTGAGCTTTTCTCCACATAGGAAGGGAACCCAAACCCAACAAATCTCCCACTCACAACTATGTGGAGGAAATCGCGAAACTGGCGATATCACAACAAGCTTCAAACTTCCCTCTTGGTAGTGCTTTAGTCATCATATCAGAACCATTATCATATGTATGAACTTTATCTAACTCCAAAAACTTAGCATCCAAAACATCGCGTATCCAATGATATCTCACATCAATGTGTTTGGACCTATTATGAAAAATTGGATTCTTACCAAGATGAATAGTGCTTTGGCCATCAACAAATAACACATATTTTTCTTGAACAAAATCAAGCTCCTGCAAAAATTTCTTCAACCATAATAGCTCTTTACATGCTTCGGTAATGGCAATGAACTCAGCCTCTGTAGTAAACAATGCTACACACTTTTACAATCTAGATTGCCAAGCCACAACTCCCCCCGAAAATTTAATCATGTAGCTCGAAGTAGAATTTCTAAAATCAATATCTCCAGCCATGTAAGAGTCAGAGTACCCCACTAGAGTAGGCCTATCTCCTACAAAACAAAGCCTCATATAAGTAGTACCGCAAAGATACCTTAAAATCCATTTTACAACATTCCAATGCTCTCTACCTGGATTTGACAAAAATCCACTGACAGTACCAACAACAAGTACAATATGTGATCTTGTACATTCCATGGCATACATCAAACTACCCACAACAGACTTATAAGAAACACGTTTCATATCAAACGCTTCATCTTCACTTGAAGGACTTTGATTAGAACTCAACTTAAAATGAGTAGAAAGAGGAGTGCTTACCGCCATAGAGTTTTCCATTTTGAATCTTTGCAGCACTCTTTCGATATAATGTTCTCGTGACATTCAAAGTTTCTTCTCTTTTCTGTCACACATGATTCTAATGCCAATAATCTGTTTAGCTGCTCCCATGTCTTTCATGGCAAATGACTTGCCCAATTGCTTCTTTAACCTGTCAATGTTAGAAATATTTTTCCTACAATATGCATATCATCAACATATAACAACAAGATAATAAAGTCATAGTTAGAAAATTTTCTAACAAAGACGCAATAATCTGAAGTAGACTTATGATATCCTTGATCACACATAACAAAATCAAACTTCTTGTACCACTGCCTTGGAGCTTGATTTAACCCATATAAAATCTTTCTCAATTTACACACATGATCTTCTTTTTCTTTAACTTGAAAACCATCGATTGTTTCATGTAGATCTCTTCCTCCAGATCACCGTGAAGGAAAGTCGTTTTCACATCCATTTTCGCAACGTTTAAATTAAGAGTAGCAGCCAAACTTAACACGGTTCTAATTGATGACATCTTTACAACAGGTGAGAAAATCTCATTAAAATCAACACCCTTTCTTCGAGGGAAATCTTTCACCACTAATCTAGCTTTATACCTTGGAGACTTAGAGTTGCTCTCATGTTTAACTCTATAAATCCACCTGTTTTCCAAAGCCCTTTTGCCTTTAGGAAACTTCACTAAATCATAAGTGTGATTATCATGCAATGATTTCATCTCATCATGCATTGCATCCAACCACTTTTTATTTTCATCACTTTCCATGTCCTCTTGAAAACACTCGGGTTCACCCTCATTAGTCAAGGTCACATACTCATCAGAATTATACCTTGTAGAAGGTTGTCTCTGCCTATTAGACCTCCTAAGTTGAACCTGAGATGATTATGGAGCTTCATCAAGATTCTCATCCTGTGAAATATCTCTCTCCTCTTCATCATCATTAGTTGGAATATTCTCCCCATCTCCAAATTGTTGATCATCAACATAATCATATGGCTCACCATTTTGATCATCACCACCAATAGCATCTAGATTATGACTAGGTAACCGAACTGGATCAATATTAGACAAACTAATATCTTTCTTGGGTGTAGTCCTCTCTACCTTATCAATGCCTTCAATATTTTGGTCTTCCATGAACACCACATCGCGGCTTCGAATAAGCTTTTTCCCTACAGGATCATACAACCTGTAACCAAACTCATCTTGCCCATAGCTGATGAAGATACATTATTTTGACTTTGCATTCAACTTGGATCTTTCATCCTTTGGATTATGCACAAAAGCCTTACAACCAAAGACTCTCAAATGATTATACTTGACATTCTTTTCAAACCAAATTTTGTCTGAAACTTCATTATTTAAGCAACAGTAGGTGTGAGATTAATAACATGCACCGCCGTGTAAAGTGCTTCACCCTAATAATTATTTGGCAACTTAGCTTTAGAGAGCATACACCTTACTCTCTCAATCAGTTTTCGATTCATCCTCTATGCTAAACCATTCAATTGAGGAGTTTTAGGAGGAGTCTTTTCATGTGCAATACCATATTGCTTGCAATAAGAATCAAATGGTCCACAATACTCACCACCATTGTCAGAACGAACACATTTCAGCTTCTCACATGTCTGCCTCTCTACCAAAACATGGAATTCTTTAAACTTCTCCAATACTTGGTCTTTTACCCCCTAAGTGTAAAGTTTCCCCCTGTAACATGTGTTTTATTTGAGAATGTGTGACACCCTTGGGTGAATAGAGTTATGTCTAGCGTAACCGGTTACGCTATTTCTCGTAACCGGTTACACTGTAAGTTTTCTGAAAATTTTTAATAATTTCGTGGACGTAACCGGTTATGCCATTTTGGTAAGCGATTACGCTATAGCATTTTGAAAAAAATTAATATTTTCTAAAACTTGTAACTTTTAAACCGTAAGTCTGTTTTAAGCGCCGTTTTGAGCATCGTGAAGCTAATGAAATATTTTATACTTACATGATGTGTTGGATAGTAGCCGAATTTATTTTAATACCTCAATTTAAAATATTTGGTGTTGTGTTTGTACATTGTGTGCATGAATTGGTTAATGTGACAATGTGGATGTGTGGTGACAACATGTTTATAATGAAATGTTGTGTTCGGTGTAATTTATATAAGGCAATTGTTTGGATTATGTTGAGATGTGAATAAATTATCCATGATTGTTGTTCGGTGTTGAAATATGATAAAGATTGTTCATATTGTTTGGTGTTGATGATTAGCATGCTTAAGGTGGTGCATGCATACATAACATTAATTATGGCAGTATCCTGGTGGTGTTGGATCAGTGGTAGCTGATTCCCATTGTGCGGAATTAGTGAGTAGAAGTAGCCGTATCCTATTGGTGGTGGATCGGTGAGATGGGTTAATCCCATGGATTGGTACCACATGTATGTAGTTGCATTGCATTAATATGTATGTATTATTATAACATGAATGGAAGATGTCCAATGCTATAATATGATGTGATTGATTTATTTGGTATGATTGATGTATATTGGTTGTAAATCTGAATATATTGCAATTGGGTGAATAATATGCATGATATCTTATTGTTTACGAGCTTATAACATTTGTTAATTGCGAATGAGACTCACCATTACTGTTGACATTTTTCAGATTAAGGAGTAGCGTCTTGTGCTTGGTGAGGATAACTCGTAGAGTTACTTCGTTTAGTTCGGTTATGTCAGTGTCATGCTCTGGTCTTATAACACTGGGGGACGTTTATTTTAGAGTTGTTGATGGATTATTTTCCCTATATTGGAATCATGTTTTGTTGGTTTTAAATCGATGAATTCTTGGTGTTGAATGCCGATGTTTTATGTTATTAACTTTTTGAAATATTTTCCGCTGTGTTAACATAATTACTGGATAATATGTTTTGATGTTCCTCATAAGGCATGACATGATTTAATGTTTTAAATATTTTGGAGTTGTAATACCATTGTTTATGTTTTACTCTGAATTTATTTGATATTCCACGGGGGATTTAGAAGGGTGTTACAACTGACATTCATGAATATCAAGCAGATGAAGCTCTTTATCAAGAATAGAACTCGGGGTCAAGTTCTTCAGAGGTGGATGAAAGTGATGCAGGAAGGCTTTTTAAGCCATTCGAGTTTGTTTCAGACTCAAAAATCATATTTTAATATTTTCCGCAATTTTCTATTTTATTTCTTTTTGGATTAAAAGTCTAGTAGGGTTTCTTTTTTGTATTTTATTTTTGTTTTGGATTAAAAGCCCATTAGAGTTTATTTTTTTTGTATTTAAACACCTTTGAGTGTGACCGTCAAGGTTATCTCTGATCTTAATATAATTTAGTATTTTGTTTATCTGGTGAATTCCATAGCTTATCTGACACATTTTGCACTTCCAATCCTGTGTTTTATTCTAAGTTTAGTGCTTGCTAATCCCTAGTGTTTGCGAATGGATCTAAAAGATATTTTAGAAAAACATGGATAGAAATTCAAATGTAAGATAAGAAGGGAGCGTAAAGTTCGTTCATATTACATTGTCTTTTGGATGGTTGGAATGTTGGTTTATAACTGCGATGCGACAAGGAAAGGGGGTGAAACATTTTCTAGGAGGTAAAGGGAGCACAACATAGTTAACCTTTTGAATTTTTATTGAAAAATAATAATTTTAAGATTCATTGAATTTTTTGTTCCCATTAATAAGTGTTTTTAGTCATGTTTTATGTTAATTTTCGTGTTTATTTCTTTCAATTTTATCCACTTTTTCCGTCATGTTTTCTTTGATTTATTTGCTTGTTTTGTAATTCAGAAAATTAATTGTTTCTAGGTGAATGTAATGTTGAAGTGTAATTGCACATTCAGAGTGTTTGCTATTAGTTTATTTTGGGTATTGAGTTGAGCTTTAATTAGTTTGGCCCAATATAGGTTTAAAATATATTGCAGTTTTGCTTTGTAATTGGTAGAGTAGTGAAGAATCATTCTTGTAACCGTTTTCAATTGAGTAAACGTTAGTTACAATTTTCTCTTTCACTTCTTCCATCTTCGTCTTGTTGATCTTGTTCCGCTGTGCTGCAAAAATTGGTATCTAGAGTTCTGATTCAGATCCACAGGAAGGGAAACACGAGTGTACATGAAGTGTGTTAATATTTTGATTTCAGATTCATTCAATTCATAGTGAACTAAAGATCAAAATCGTATTGGAATAACATTTCTTTATTTTGAGGGATCAGGAAACACGAATTTTTGGTGAGATTTAAGTAATTTCTTGCATAATTTTGAAGATGAACGGTGGAAACAGTGGTTTGATTATAAAACTTTCAGTGATTGATGGAAAGAATTGGAATCAGTGGATGATTCAACTGCTTGTATTGTTTGGCGCTCAAGACGTGCTTGATCTCACTAATGACAGTTACACGCCTGTTGTTGCAGATGCAACGGAAGCACAAAGAAACGCGCAACAAGAAACAAAGAAGAAGGATCAAAAGGCATTGTTCTACGTCCATCAATGTGTGGATGCGAATGTGTTTGAGAAGATCTCTGATTCGACAACGGCGAAGGCTACGTGGGACGCACTGGTACGATGTTATGGAGGTGGCTCATTACTGAAGAAGGTGAAGTTTCAGTCTCAGCGTAAGCAATATGAGAATCTCAAAATGAAGAACAATGAGAAGGTATCTAAGTACATCTCCAGAGTGATTCTGATCACTAATGAGATGAAAGATTGCGAAGAAACGCTCTCAGAATAAGTGATTATTGAGAAGGTATTGAGATCACTTACTCATTAGCTTGATTACATTGTTGTAGCTACTTAATATTCTAAGAATTTGAAATCCATGGGAATTGAAGAGCTGTAAAGCAGTCTAGAAGCACATGAGTTGTGTCTAAGTGAGAGAACCTCGGAGAGAGGGTAGAACAGGCTCTAAAGGCGTATTCTTGTAGGAATAGTCAGAAGCCTTCTTGGTCTGAAGTAAAGAAGAGACATGGTGGTTCTCAAAACTCAGAAGCGTCAAACTCCAACGAGAAGAAACATCCTAAGGGAAGGCAGAAGCCTGACAAGAAGATGATTCAATGTTACTGTTGTAAGAATTTTTGCCATTATGCTTTTGAATGTTGGTCAAATAAATGAAAAAAGTTAGAAGAAGCAAATATAGCTAGAGAGTCTGATGATGAACCTCTAATATTGATGGCTTCTGGCTTTAATAATAGTGGTTGGATTGGTGGTATATGGATATTGGTTGCTCAAATCACATAAGTGGAAACAAAAAATGTCTTATAGACTTTGACTCCAAAAAGAGGACAAATATTAGATGTGTTGATGATAAATTCCTAAGTGCCAAAGGAATGTGGAATGCCAAATCAAAATGAAGAATGGTAGAACTGTTTTGATCAAATATGTTTAGTATGTTCCTAGGATGAAAGCTATCTTATGAGTGTAGGTCAACTAATTGATAAAGGTTTCTCAATTACCATGAAGGATAATCTCTTGAAGTTGTATGATTTATATCAGAAGCTGATTATGCAATCTGAACAAGGAAGCAACAAAACATTCAAGGTGAATGTGAAGACAACTGAAACTAAATGCCTTAGTGCAGAAGGCATTGAATGTGACAGTGAACTGTGGAATAAGATATTGGGGCATCTGAGCTTCAGAAGCTTGGGGTATCTGAGTTCTAAGAAGCTGGTACATGGCATTCCAAATATTATGAAGCCTAAGAAGTCATGTGAGGTATGCATGAAAGGTTCAGTTCCATTAAAGACTACCTAGTCAAGACAACACAAGAACTAGCCTCCACTAAGTCTCGTGCGAAGTACCACTATCTTTGGTACCTGAGCGATGTAGCAATAGAACATCATTCAAAAACAAGGGTGAGAATTCAAATCATTATAGAAAATCATAATAATATGAAATGTATAACGAATATACATCCGTCGCAAGAATTCATCACACTTCACACAAAACATGCATCATATCATTTTATCAAAGAATCACATGTTTATCATCATTCGACATAGCTCAATCATCCAAAAGTATTTGTTTACAAGTACTAAACAAATGTACAAAATCATATTCCACAATATATATATATATATATATATATATATATATATATATATTTCATGATATATATATATATATATTTCATGTACACATTATCATCCATCATCAATTCCAATCTTCACCAACACATGTATACACATATTTCATTTATTTCAACAATGTATACAATTCATCAACACATCACATCGATCACAAATATGCACATATATCATCAATACGTATTCACACATCATCACTAAATCCACATATATGCATATCCACCAAAATCATATCCACATAATCATATCACATAAATCACACAACATTAACAATTCACACCGACACATGCGACTCAAGTGTGACTCAATGCGATATGTATGTGGATCCCATCCGTTATTATTTTCGGCAAGCTGAGCGTCTCTCAAATAGACTAGATAACCACCTCTAAAGCTCGAATCGGTCTTATGCTTTCAAACCCCATATCGACGTTAGGTTTGGGACAAGCAAATAATCTACACGAGATTACTTAACATTGCCTCTTTCAAAGACTCATGCTAGTGTAGTGTGCAACATCAACAACGAGAGTCATGCATTTAAGACGATCACAACCCCTTAATCATACAAGAGCACATCACTTCAACAATTGCACAACTAACACATAACATGATTTCAATCCCAAACAATGCACCACCTAGCATTTATCATCTCATCACAACATAATAACACATAACAGATAAGCCAACTCAAGTTATTCATCAAATTCACCAATTCACATCCTCACATTCATAATTTCAAGTATTATGTTTCTTCACAAAATCCATCTAAAACCATCCAATACATGCCAAACAATAGAAAACATGTCATTCACATTCACCACACATACAACATGCATCCACATTAGGATTCTTTTAATAAAATATTAATCTACTGTTATCAAAATGAATACCACATTGAAGAAAATATTTTTAGCTTCGCTCGTTCCAAACGGCACGTCAAACGGACACCCGAGTCAAAAGTTATTGAATTTACAAGTTTTTCAAAATGCCGTCAAAACCAAAAAATTTGTTGTTACGAAAATACTGTCAAAAAATAGAAAAAATTTTGTTGCAAAAATACTGTCAAATACTAGAAAACTGTTGTTGCGAAAATACTGTCAAAAACCAGAAAAACTGGTGTTGCAAAAATACTGTCAAAAACTAGAAAACCGCTGTTGCAAAAATACTGTAAAAACCAAAAAAAATTGTTGTTGCGAAAATACTGTCAAAAACCAGAAAAGTGTTGTTGCGAAAATACTGTCAAAACAAAAAAAAACTGGTGTTGCGAAAATACTATCAAAAACCAGAAAAACGGTTGTTGTGAAAATACTATCAAAAACCAAAAACACCGCTGTTACGAAAATACTGTCAAAAACCAGAAAAACTGTTGTTGCGAAAATGGTACTATCCAGCCCGAAATTTTCACCATAAAACCATGTTAGTCCATCATTTTTCATGAAATAAATAATTATACAACTTATATACATTATATAGCAACTATTAGGATCATAAAAACAAAATTCTAAGCTCCATTAATTTTCACTAAAATCTCAAATCAACCATTTTCAAATGAAACTCAAACATACATATATGCGCTAAATCATGTTCTATACACATACCCATTCATGGAATTCAATATAGAAACATCATAGCATATATAAATCATCAATTTCATGGATTGAAACATAGATTCATGTTAGAGTTTTCAAGAATATAACAAATCCCCAAATCCTAAGTTCATGATATCTGACCATACATTACATAGATTATACTTCCCATAGTCAATTGAAATCACACCCTTACCTCAAGAGTTGATTTCTCTAAGTCTTTTTCTTTTTCTAGTTTCTCCTTCCCTCCCCGTTTCTCTTCTCTTTTCTCTTATCTTGTTTTCTCCAAAATGAAATGATATTTTTCCTTTTCTCAACCCTTACTATCTTTTCTATTCTTAATGGGCTTACTCACTTAACACCTCCCATAATACTCATATCACCACTATTTAGGCCCAACTATTTATATCTCTCTAATAATATAATTAACCCAAATAGCACAAATACAACCATAATTAAATAATTAAATAATTATCATACCACATAATAATTAAATAAATAATTAATAAAACATCAAATAAAATAGTTAATAAAATAACTCATAATAATCGGGATGTTACATTGAGCGTGAGGGTATGTGTTAAAAGTCTGACATCAGACAATATATAACATAAACATATATTTATAAGTTGGGACAATCTTCACCTTACAAGTCAGTTTTGTAAGGTTAAGTTAGACGCCATCCACATACTCTAATATGTTCTAATATGTTGCATGCATACAAACAATACACATGGATGTACGTACATCCTTTAAGGGACTCACACCTTGACAAAAGAAAACATTGCTTATTAATATCTTAACTTTTTTTATTTGTACTCTTAAATAAACCAATTGATATATATATATATATATATATATATATATATATATATATATATATATATATATATATATATATATATATATATATATATATATATATATATATATATATATATATATATATATATTATTTTTGAAGAAAATAAATATAGAAGTTTATTTAAGAGATCAAATAAAATAAATTTTTATTAATTTATACATTGATTCTTTTAATTTGTATAACTTCATTAATATTAAAAAATTTACTGCAGCATAAAATATAGGGTTAAATATGTTTTTGTTCCCTATAAATATTTTAATTTTCATTTTTAGTCCCTATTAAAAAAAGATATATTTTAGTCCATACAAAATTATTATTCATGCAGTTTTAATCACTCTTGTTAACTAAAATTTTGAAAACTATTTAATTCTCCTTACATTTTTAATTTTTGAATAATTTTTTTCATATGTGTTTAGAATATATAAAATGTTTCTTTACCAAATTTTAGATTTTTTTAAATTGTGAAGAATTAAATGAGTTTTTTAAATTTCAAAAAATATTGATAAAAGTATTGAAAATTTCAACTTTTAAATAAAATTTTGAGTTCGTTTATTTTCAAGGAACTTTTAATAACGTACTGAACATGTCTGTAAAATAATCATTCAAAAATACACATCAATTTAACAATAGGGACTAAAACTACGTGCATAATAATTTTGTACGGACCAAAATGTACCTTCTTTTAAGAGGAACTAAAAATGAAAATTCAGATATTTATAGGGACCAAAAATATATTTAACCCTAAAATATATGTTAAAATGTGTGGGATGAGTTTAACTCATCTCTACAAAACTAGCTTGTAAGACAAGTGTAGTTTAAGGTTTATAAACACTACACATGTCATATCTCTAAGAAATGTGAGACTAAATTAACCCCCTTCAAACAAACACAATATGAGTATTGGAGGCTACAATAAATACATGTCAACGATACAATTAGGAGACTAAGGGCGGACCACAATAAAGGTTTAAATTCCAAAACACCCTTTCATGCTCGAGTCTCAATGAGTTTGAAGAGAGGATGATATAGGAAGCCCAACATAAAATCTAGCATATGCTCAGATACTATCTTATAATTTAGTAACAACAAAAGATAAGAAAATCACCTGAAGAAGACGAAGATAGAAACCAATAAAGAGAGAAGGAGCATCCAAAGAGAGAGATCAAACCAAACCAAGGAAAAAAAGAAAAATCCAAAAAGGACTAACCGAATAGAATAACCCATATAGGGGAAAAATAAAACATAACCATTAGATAGAGAAACAATTAAACAAAATATTAAAAAGGATAGGAGTAATCAAATAGAAGAACCAATAAAGAGAGAAGAAAATAAATAGAATAACTAATAAGGAGAAGAATAACCAAACAAAATATCCAAATAAATGAACAAGTAGAGAGATGAGTAATCAAACAAAAGAGCCAATAGGAAGAGGAGTAACCAAATACAACGAGAAAGAAGCAACCAAACGTAATAACCAATATGGAGAAGATCAACCAAATAGAAGAATAAAACTAGTCTAAGAGAATAAAAGCATACAAAACCAAATAAAGAAAAATCAAACACAATCATTCCAAACCGGACCAAATCAAATTAACCAGAAGAATCTAAACGAATCAAATTAGACCAAAGAGACAGGAAAGTGAATGTTGTACAAGACCAATACTAGAGCCAACAGATAAACAAACAAATGAAGGGCGTGCATGACTAGTATCAAAACCAACAGTTAGAGAACCAATTGAATCTATATATATGATTCAATCTTGATCTTCAAGCACATAAAGTATTAGACAACATACCTATAACAATTTATCAATTTCACAGAGAATTTATTCTTATCATTGAAAAAAATCAAAACACACATTCTCAAACTTTTGGAAACTCAATTGTTGAAGCTACCTATAATTCAAGGAGGATTAAAACAAACTCTAGATATTATGTTGAATTTGTGATTATTAATAAAAAAGAGAGAAATATATTATTGATAAGTGTCATCGACTTGATAAAGTCTAATTCAACTAAGGGACCAACTCGATCATTATATTAAAAGTCTTCTTGACAAGGTAGTGGTCAGACGACATGTCCTGTTGAAATTCTCGTGATGTGGTAAGGGTATCAATGACGATACAAGTGTAAGTGAATGAAGGAGATTTTGCTTGAGAGGTACCATATAATTGGATGAACTCACACTTGAGGGAAAGATTATTGTGATTCAAATGTGAGTTAGAAGTTCCACATTGTTTGAAAAAAATGGAGGTTGAACACTTAATAAGTGAGATGACCTATATACCTATTGCCTTAACATTTTGGGTAAATATGTGATGTCCCTCTCACTTATGTGGTTGCTCTTGTCAAAATATGGATACCCCCATGACCCATCAATAAAAGGTGGGCTGCGTGTGACCTGATCAATAATCTCTAATATCATATTAGAATTAGAGTTTGGTCTATCTCATGGGTTTGATGACTATTTCTCCTGATAATTGAAGATGAACATATTGTGCGCTTTTGTTTATCTTAAGAGAAATCAAACCATATAATTTTACTCATGAGTTAGGCCAAACTCTAATTTTATTATGATATCGAAGCATATCGATCAGATCAAAGGCCATCTACAATTTTTATCCATGCACCAATCCAACCCAATTTTGAACGTAAGAGGATGGATGTTTTGGATTATTTAGGTTAAACTCAAAGACTAATAATATATTTTAGTATATGTTTTTAGAATTCTAAAATGTTTTCAAAATGTAAAATATAAAATTTGATAAATATTATCACAATTTTTTTCTCTACCACCAAATATTTCTGGATGAAAAATGAACATGGGCATATTCAATCGATAAAAAATTTGCTTTAGTGTACAACAATAATCAATGAATCTCCGACATAGAGTTGTTTTTGGCTTTTCTTCTATCCAATCCTTTGATAATTCAAGACGCAAGATGTACATATATAACATTTTAGAAGCCGTGAATAACTAGATAAATAGATAACAACACAAAGTCAAATTTCAATGAATATCATCAATGCATTACCCTGATCGATACACTGTATTGTCTCCTTTATTTTTGGTTTTGGATTCATTTCACTTTTTTCTATTTTTGTTCAAACATTTCACCTCAGGTAATGAAATTGTTACAAGATTGCTCCACTTTTCATTCCTTTTAATTTCTTGCGTGTTGTTTATAATTTGCAGAAGCTTAAAACTTAGTCAAAAAAATATGCCATATAAAACAAATATGGCAATGATATATAGTGGTGAGTGTGGTGAGGACCACCACCGTTTTGTAGACGTGCTTGTATTGAATTTCTTCTTTAATTTTTTTAACTACACTTGAAATGATCCACATGTTTTCAATGCTGATGCTAAATTAAGAAAGACAGATTCCATATAATTGTAACAATCGTTATCATAGTCAACATATATAGTAAAATTCAATCTTTTCTTATCATAATAACATATGTTAAGGGTTTTAAATTATCATATCAATCATGCATGTACTTTAATTCTTATATATATAATCAATTATTATTAATACTGTTTTTATTTATTGTATTTTCCAAACATGTCAAACCATCCATGATCATATTGCTTTCAATACGGATTAGTGTGACCAATACTTTTCACAGTTTCACATTGGATTATATCCGCTTTAGTGAGGCTAATCATGGGATTCTCATACAATTTCTTATAAATTTTATTAAACTCTGACTTCGAAAATATTTTCATGTCTAGATGTTATTTTTCAATCGCACTCGTTATTCTATTTTGTTTATTTGACGTCTGTTATACCCTAATTTTTACCTAAAAGATACCACCTCATTTGCATTTTTGTCATGCATTAAGATTATAAACTTGGTTGCATCCTAATCCTCTCATCTTTGGGTTTGTCTTTGCAGAGATTATCAAGCACCGCTATGTGTATCTTTTTTATTTTTATTTTTTGTTTATATACTTTATGTTTCACTAACCACTAATCAAAGTATCAAAAACATGTCTTGATCTTTTGTTCATTTTTGCATAGGGTTTTAATCAAGAACATCAAACAATAGTTACTAAATTTGGGTTTCGGGATCCTCAAAGTCAAAGTGCAATCAACATTGATTCTCAAGGGTTTGTCCATCAAAGACTGACCTATAATCTTAGGTCATATCATCCTCAAGCATTATTCAACAACAATTGATCAAAGTCTAATTAACCCCCGTTACCAGAGTCATCAGCTCTCCACCATCCTCAAAGTCAAGAAATCTCACAATCTTATTATAATAGTTGATATGAACATAGTTGAACTGCAACCAATTTATCCCAAGAATAACATCAATTTGATGCAAGGGTAGATACACCAAATCCATCACAAAACTCTTATCAAAGATAGTCAATGGACATCACGAACAAACAAAAGTAGCAGTAACACAACCATTAGCTAGAGTATCTATTACCATACTACCATCCATAGAAGACAATTTCAATCCTAACATAGTGGCACAATCAAGCGAAATAAATGAATGAGTAGCACCAATATCAATAATAGCAACCATTTCAACACCGTTAATAAAAGAAGTACCTCGAATCAAGTTGTCCTTCTTTGAATTCTCTATTCCGCTCATAGCAAACACTCGGCCGTTAGTCTTGGCGACAACAACATCCTTCTTTGGCTTCTGACACTGGGAAATGACATAAACGTGTTCTCTAGAATTAAAACAAGTCATACCATCGTCTCTGCATTCAGGGGCACGATGATCTGTCTTACCACATTTATAACATCTTAGCACCTTATTCTCACATTCATTAGAACACATGATCTCACCTTGAATTCAAGTGCCTTACTCCTCTTATCATGATAGCTCTTCTGACGACTCTGAGAAGCCTTCATCCTTTCTTGAATTAATTTAATCTTTTCAGTCGTCTCATGCATAATTTCAGGTCCGAGCACAACACTCTCGCCTGATTCATATCAACACAAAGAAGTTCTACATCTCCCACCATACAATGCTTCATACGGCGCCTTACTAATGCTCGCATGATAACTGTTGTTGTATGTAAACTCAATTAACGCAAAGTGGCTGTCTCAAGCACCACCTTGTTCTAACACACAAGCCCTCAACAAGTCTTCCAAAGACTGGATAGTCCTCTCAGTCTAACCGTCCGTTTGTGGATGGTAAGCTGGACTTAACCTCAACTTCGTACCCAAGGAAATTTGCAAGCTCTTCCAAAACCTCAATGTAAATCTTGGGTCCCTATCTGAAACAATACTCAAAGGTTTACATGTGATCTCATAATATCTTCAATATACATCTCCACCAATCTCTGCATGGAATGATTGATCTTCATCGGTAAGAAATATGCCGATTTAGTCAACCTATCCACTATCACCCAAATTAAATCATTACCTTTAGTAGTCTTCGGTAAACCCGACACAAAATCCATCGAAATACTATCCCACTTCCATTCCGGGATACTTAACGACTGCATTAGACCCAAAGGCTTTTGATGTTCAATCTTTAACTTCTGACAAGTCAAACAAGCATAAGCAAACTCAACAATCTCCTTTTTCATACCTGGCCACCAGAATAGTTTCTTCAATTCTTGATACATCTTTGTAGCACCTAGATGAATACTTAAACCACTTCGATGTCCTTCATCATGAATACTCTTATTAAGCTCTGGAACATATAGAACACACACTCTATTTCCGAACCTTATCACACCATTCTCACCAACTTGAAATTCACCACCATTGCCTTGGTTAATCGACGTCAACTGATCAACCAACTTCAAATCGGATTTCTGACCATCCCTGGTCTCACCAAGGATACTGTTGGTCAACATCAACATTCCCCACTTCACACTATCAGGAGTTTCTTCACAAACCAAACTCATATCTCGAAATTATTCAATCAACTCGAACTCACGTACCATAAGCATCTCCATACGTAAGGACTTCCTACTCAGGGCATCTGCCACTACAATTGATTTACCAAGATGGTAACTCAAATCAAAATCAATATCTTTCAGAAATTCGAGCCATCTCCTCTGCCTCATATTAATTCTTTTTTATCGAACAAGTACTTTAAACACTTATGATTTCTGAACACTTCAAACTTAGAACCAAACACATAATATCTCCAAATTTTTAACACAAACACTACAGCTGCTAACTCTAAATCATGCGTAGGATAATTCCTCTCGTGAACCTTCAGCTGTCTAGAAGAATAAGCAATAATTTGTCCATTCTGTATCAATACTCCACCAAGACCCATCTTAGAAGCATCACAATACACCATAAAAGACTCACTCGGGTTAGGCAAAATCAATACCGGAGCAATCCTCAACATCTTCTGTAATTCCATACAACTTTCCTTGCACGCAATATCCCACACATAAGCTTGACCCTTTCGAGTCAATTGAGTCAAAGTTAATGCTAATCTAGAAAAACCTTCGATGAACCTGCAATAGTAGCCTTCCAAACCAAGAAAAATTCGAATATCAGTAGCAGACTTCGGAGTCTCCCACTGTAACACATCATCAACTTTAGAAGGATCCACGACAATACCCCTGTTAGAAATCACATGGCCAAGGAAACTCACTTCCTTTAACCACAATTCACACTTCGACAATTTAGCATACAACTTCTTCTCCCTCAACACCTGTAATACAATCTTCAAATTTCTAGCATGCTCTTCATTAGACTTAGGATATATCAGAACTAGGGTTGTTCAAAAGAACCGTCGAACCGAACCGAACTGAACTGAAGTTAAAATAACCAAACCATTAGTAATGGTTAGTGAACCAAACTTATATTTTATTAATGGTTCAAGAACCGTACCGTTAAGCAATTAACGAATATCTAATTAACTCTGAACCGAACCGTTTGTTATATTAGTTTCTTAATTGAATTTCTTTTTCAAAAATAAAAAAAAATTGCAAATTTTGATTTTTTTTAAATAAAAAAAATCATGTTTTTTCGAAAATTAAAAAAGTCGAGTTTTTACATAAAATAAAATAGTCGATTTTTTTGAAAATAAAAACGTCGATTTTTTACGAAAAACAAAAAAAGTCATTTTTTCGAAAATAAAAAAACTCAATTTTAGTGTATTTTTGAAAAAAAATCGATTTTACTGTATTTTCATAAAACTCAATTTTACTGTATTTTCAAAAAAAATTGATTTTACTGTATTTTCAAAAATCACGATTTTACTGTAATTTTGGAGAAACTCGATTTTACTGTATTTTTGAAAAACTCAATTTTACTGTATTTTTGGAAAAACTCGATTTAAGTGTAATTTTGGAAAAACTCAATTTTACTGTATTTTTGGAAAAACTCGATTTAAGTGTAATTTTGGAAAAACTCAATTTTACTGTATTTTCAAAAAACTTGATTTTACTGTATTTTCGTAAAAAACTCGCTTTTAGAGTAATTTGGAAAAACTCAATTTTATTGTAATGTTGAATAACTCGATTTTAGTGTATTTTCAAAAAAACTCGATTTTACTATATTTTCAAAAACTCAATTTTACTATATTTTCATAAAACTCGATTTTACTGTATTTCTGGAAAAATACAGTAAAATCATTTTTCTTAAAATACAGTAAAATCGAGTTTTTTAAAAATATAGCAAAATCATGTTTTCTTAAAAATACAATAAAATCGAGTTTTTTTTTAAAATACAGTAAAATTGGGTTTTGCTGAAAATACAACAAATTCAATTTTCTTAAAAAATACAGTGAAATCGAGTTTTTTTGAAAATATCATAAACTTAGGGTTTTGAAAATAAGGTTAAATCGAGTTTTTCCAAAAATATAGTAAGATCGAGTTTTTAAAAAAATCCATTCAAATCGAGTTTTCCAAAAAAACAGTAAAATCGGGTTTTTTTGAAAATACAGTAAAATCATTTTTTTAAATACAGTAAAATTGAGTTTTTTGAAATTATAGTAAAATTGGGTTTTTTTTAAAAAAATTACTGTTAAATCGAGTTTTTCCAAAATTACAGTAAAATCGTGTTTTTTTGAAAATATAGTAAAAAACCTTTTTAAATACAGTAAAATTGTTCTTTTAAATATAGTAAAATTGATTTTCTTTTTTAAAAATTACTATAAAATTGAGTTTTTCCAAAAATACAGTAATTTCGTGTTTTTTGAAGATACAGTAAAAAAGTTTTTTAAATGCAGTAAAATCGCTTTTTTTTAAATAACAGTTGATTAAATAACCAATAAATATGGCATTCACAAAATGAAGGAAAAAAACTTAATTTATCCCAAAAATACAAATATTCGGTTTTTTTCTAAAATAAAAGTCTTTTTTTTTAAAATAAGAAAGTCGATTTTTTTCAAAAAAAAAAACATATTTTTGCGAAAAACAAAAAAAGTCTTTTTTTTTAAAACTAAATCTAACGGTTTGGTCCTTTAACAAATGTTTTAGTTTGAAAAAATTTGTCTTCAAATGGTTTGGTATGATTCAGAATTAAGAACCGTTATACCAAACCAAAACATTTGGTTCAGCTCGGTTCTAGAAAAATTGAAACGGTTCAGTTCAGTTCAGTTCGGGTGACCTCATGTAATGGTTCGGTTCAGTTTTCTTACATAACTGAACCATAAACAGCCCTAATCAGAACATCGTCGATGAAGACCACCACAAACTCATCTAGGTATTCATGAAAGATTCGGTTCTTATACTCCATGAAAACACCTTGTGCTTTAGACCCTCCAAATGGTATCACAATATACTCGTAGTGACCATACCTCGTCGTGAAAGCCGTCTTCGGAATATCTTCTGGTTTAACACGAATCTTATGATAGCCCGACCTCAAATCGATCTTACTAAACATACTGATACCTACCAATAAGATCGATTCTCACTTGGAACCAGAGCACGTCTTATAAATGCACCATAATCCGCACAATGGGATTGATGCCACCACTGAACTAAAGTGCCACAAATCACCACTAGACCGAAGTCCTACCAAATCATTACCGGACCGGATTCTTTACATATGCCATGAATGCATGACATCACATTCTCAATCAGCATCTTTAAAGCACACCAATATTATAATCATCATCATAGTACACACACACACACACACACACACACACACACACACACACACACACACACATATATATATATATATATATATATATATATATATATATATATATATATATATACCATCAAACATGCATCTCATAAATATCATGTCTCTAACATAAATCACATCATCACAACAGCTTCACCAAACATCATATTCATCATAAGAATAAGGAAACATCTTCAAACATTATACATACTAATTACTCTCACATTTTTCACAAACGACATAACCTGAAACGTAAGGAAACACACATAAACCTGTCCTACATTTGGAATTCTGACATGTAAATAATTTTAAATGAAAGTACGTTAAATCAGCTTCCAACGGTTCAAATGGCGCCGTCTTTCAAACATTCCTAGCTCGAGTTATGATTTTTTGAAGTTTTGAAATTATTTTTGTCAGACTAAGCGTAACGGGTTACGGCACTTCCAGTAGCCAAACCATGCAATTTTCACCACCGTAACCACTTACGCAAAAACATAATCTATTACGAGCCCGAAAATAACTTAAAATCCATTTTTTTACCACGTAAACCGGTTACGCCAAAACTTGTAACCGGTTACATTGTACCTGAGGCATTTTCTGCATAATTTTCTAATACGAAAACATTCCTTATTCACCTAAAACTTCCAATTTTTATCAATTCAACTCAAACAAATCATCAAGGTTATTACTACAGAACATATGTCACAAAATAACATCATCAAGCATGTCAAACACAAGGATTATACATCAATATCACACATTTGCAAATTTCACCAGTATTCACACAATTCCACCTTGTTCTTCAAACTCAACCTAAACCACATCAATCCCCACATATGCTTAAACCACATATCAATTATGATGAAAGAATCACAACCCTCACCTTATATTTTCTTTGCTTAATCTTCCCTCTACGTTCTTCCCGAAATCCCTTAATTCTTTGTGCCGTAGCCACTACGCCAAATCTTACATTTAGCAGCGCAGCTACGACAGCGCTTTGAGAGAAAGCGCTGCTATAGCTTTCGCTAAAGACAAAACTATAAATCAAGGGGAAAAAGCGTTGGTATATGGGGGTCCTACGAAAGCGCTTTTCAAAAGCGCTGGTATAGGCTGGGCTACGAAAGCGCTTTATAGAATCGCTGGTATAGGGTGGGCTACGAAAGCGCTTTCAAAAGCGCTGCTATAGGGGTAGGCTACGAAAGCGTTTTTTTCCTAAAAAGCGCTGGTATATGGGGTGCTACGAAAGCGCCTTTCAAAAGCGCTCTCGTAGCTATTTTAAAATAACAAACACGCGTTTTGCCTCAAACGCATCTTATCGAACCTACTCCATCTCCAGCTAGGGTTTCTTCTTCACCTTTTCCTTTTTTCTTCAATCCAATTCCAATGGCCGATGAATCCCAATACGACGCTACTCCACCCTCCCTCAAACGCAAGTACGACGAACCACCTCCTCATTCCAGACCCACCGGTTTCTCCGAAGGCCCTCCTCCTCCTTCCTACAATAACGTCCCTTCCCTAGCCACCACCGAATTCGATAATAATGCCTGAAATCCAGAGTTGTTCCTCATAATCAGAATCAGCAGAAGTAAGACCCAACAATAGGTCAAATTCCGATGCTTCTGAAACGACTTCGTATAGTTTTTCCCAATTTCAAAAACCTAACCCTAAAAATAAGGGAATAGTGTGCAAACGACGGAACCCTAGAGTTACTGTTCGCCGCGCAAGGGCTAATAATGCTGCCGCCATTGGTTTTCTTATGGAATGTCGTTCGCCGCTGTTATGGCTCAGGTAACGGAACTCGCTAAAGCTCTTTTTTTTAAAGAAATTTTCTTTCTCCTAATTATGTACTGATTGATGTTTGAAAGCTTAAAAATTGATGCTTTCAATCAAATCTGTTATTTTTTTCATTGATACTGTTAAAAATTATGATTTTGAATGGATTGATTTTGTAACTTTGATTTTCATTTGAAAGCATAGAAGGAATTTTAAGTTGAAATCACGTTGAAATCAGTTCTAATCGAAATTACTCAAATGTCAAAACCAATTTTAGGTGTCTGGAATCACCTTTGGCTCTCGCTAATGTGAAGCCGGACACATTAAAACAATCAATTCTAGTAAGTTTTATTTTATTTTAATTTCTACACAGTTGTTTATTGATCCTTGTCATGAAAAGCATTTGTTTTTGTTTTTAGGTGTTGTATAAAAGAGATGTTGCAGCTGATAGTATGTCTCCCAGTCATCTTTCGTTTGTAATTTTATTCACTGATTTTAACAAGTTTTGTTTCTGGCCTGTGCAGATATTCATTGTTACAATGAATTTGATTCATTTATATGGTAAATCAATTGCAATTGGCAGATCATTAAAAACGTTTGACTCAAATCTACTTCTATTGCGATTTTGGCAGATCATTTTCTCTCCTATTTGTTTGGCTTCCCGTTTCACACTTTTAGGAGTAAAGTGGGGAAATCATGTTTTCTTTTATATACTAACATTTTTCTATTTTTCTGGTGAAATATGACTTGATGTGCAGAGGGCTCCTGCTTTTATATCAGAATTGCTTCAGATTATACCAAATGCACATTACTTCAAGAGAGGAACCTATGATTTAAAAAAGGTGGTGTGTGCGTGTGCCTCACTATCTCTTCACTGTTTGGGTAAAAAGCATACTGACTATATTTTCAATTGCAGATTGTAGAATATGCAAATAAAAAGGACTTCACATCTATTGTAGTTGTACACACCAATCACAGGGAACCAAGTAGGTGGTGCTTTTGAGTAAAGAAGATCCTACGCATCTAGATCTTATATTTTCAAAAAATTCGCGATATGCCCATGCTAGGTCTGACTGAAATAGTACTGCCTGTAAGTTTCAAATTATACTTCTGTTTTTTCATTGATATCTATTATACTTCCGTTTGTTTCAAATTATTGGTGGCTTTTGATATCTTGTGTCCTATCATATGCTTAGGTATATTTTCGAGAAAAAAGAATTTAAAAAGATTGAGTCTAAAGGTAAAAAGGATGAAGATGGCGAGAGTGAGAAAGTTCCTGACCATAAAACAATTGCCCGACTTCAGGTTAGTGTGAATTTATTTTTACGTATTGTTTACCTACCATTTCAAAACTCAATATCCATCGACTAGTCAATATAAATTTGTCTATGATTTTTGTTTCATTATACTTTCCCTGCTACTTTTCATTGCTTTTCTTGTGTGGCTGAATGGATGTCATATTAGTGGTGGGCTGGTGGCATGGCACCTTAAAGTAGTATCATTCTTATACCGGGTATATTAGTTTATGGGTCTTGTGGTTCAGATAGTCAACTTCTGTAATTTAGGGTAGTATTATTATATAACTTGCGTCTAAAGTAGATAATAGAAGATAAGTAAGACTCAAGAGAGAATGATTCTTGAAATGTTATCAATGCACTTCATACCTCTGGCCAGCATACTCGTACTTGGTGGATACGGCATCCTCGGGTTGAGTACCAGTAAACTCCCGAATTCGACAACTCTCAAAACTGAATACTTTCTAATATCACTATTTTTTAGGGTTATTACCATTTTACCCCCCTGCCATATAGGTCATTTCTGGTTTACCCCCCTGTAAAAAATTTTTTTTGAAAAACAACCTTGCCATTTCAAAATACTAACTTTTTAGCCCCAAAAGTCAAAATCCGCAGGAAAATCTACAGGTTTCCTGCGGATTTTCTTTCGGATTTTCCTGCGGATTTTGACTTTAAGGGCTAAAAAGTTAGTATTTTGAAATGGCAAGGTTGTTTTTCAAAAAAAAATTTTTACAGGGGGGTAAACCAGAAATGACCTATATGGCAGGGGGGTAAAATGGTATTAACCCCTATTTTTTATAAACCCTTTTCCAGCCTTCCCTTGGTTAGTTATTCAGTTATAAATTATTTCCCGGTTTTGCCCCTCTGTCCCTCAATTTACACTTCTTTAATAAGATGTTTTCTAACTAACTAATAACTATACACTCCTCAAAAGAGCCACCTTTTCTCTAGTTGCACTTGTATGGTACTGAGTTGAAAAGTGAAAACTATCTTAAATGAAGTCTAATATTTACTCCAAGTGGGCCATGAATTATTGCACATTTTTTTTTACTACAGGGTGTTAGAAACTCCCAACACAATCTATGTATTTTGAGCATGGCTAATGTTATTGATATGGCATTGTTGGAAATTTGAAATCTAAGACCGACTAATCTTTACATATTATTAAAAAAAGTGAAACAATCAAACATAAGTGAATTCATATTAAAACCTTCTATTATAATAAGTTATCTTTGAATATTTGAAAAGGAGATTGGAAGTGTAATAACCATAGATCTTGATAATTTTGCTTGAATTTATTTAAAAACTAGTGACTCTGTTCTGTCTAATCAATCTTTTCTAATTCAAAATCAGAGGCACGTCTATAGTTTATAAAAGATAAATATCTCTCTGGTTGAAATGTGTAAAAGGTATTAGAGGAAACATCACTAAGAATACCTGCCATTCACATGCGACATAAATTTACAAACACTTGCATTTTGCGGTAGTTTCTTTCCCGCAAAACTACTAATCCTTTCAAAGAAGTAAAACATGAATTGATGACACATTACATTGGTGGATTGAGTTGCAAATCACATGAAATTGTTGCTAATAATATTGTTGATGTTACTGAATGACAATTTGTTTTCTTGGAAAATTTGAAGTATAGATATTGGAGCCTTTAATTGACCGTGTTGTTCTGTTCATACTTTGCAGGACCAAGACCGTGCGCTTGTCGGATTTTTTACATGTAGCATATTTCATGTAGGATTTGTGTCGATTTGAAGTATAATATTGTTGATGCTACTGATTTAGTTTGTAATGATGTATATATATATATACATATATAATTTTGGATATGTTACTGATTTACTGATTTAGTTTGAAAATATATCGTCGAAAATATATTACAGGTCGAAAATATTACAGGTTGAAAATATATTACAGGTCGAAAATATTACAGGTCGAAAATATTACGGGTCGAACGGGAAGGCTTAAATTACATGGTGCATTTTAAAATACCTCATTTAGCAACGACAGCGCTTTTAAAAAGCGCTCTTAAAGGGCCACTTACGAAAGCGCTTTATTACTAAAAGCACTGCTGAAGATTAAAAAAAAACATAAAAAATAAAAAAAACGCAACCTACGAAAGCGCTTTTGGAAAAGCGCTCTTATAGGGAGGGCTATCAGAGCGCTTTTTCCAGAAAAGGGCTCTTATAGGGGGGTCTACCAGAGCACTTTTCTGGTAAAAGCGCTCTTATAGGGGGGATCTACCAGAGCGCTTTCAAAAGCGCTTTTGTTACCTACGCCAGCGCTGGCTTTGACAGCGCTTTAAAGCGCTTTTAAAGCCCAAAATAAGCGCTGTTAAAGGCCTTCCGTGTTGTAGTGGGCTTTTAACTGCAGCTTATTCTCCCAACTTTCACGATCTTAAGAATGACTTCTCTTCCTCTTCTCCCTTCCTTTTGTCATTATTACCCATTGGACCCTTATTACGGTTCTCCCTATTTGCCCTCACTTACCCTATTTTAAATTATTAACATATTTCTTATAATATTAGTAAATCTAAACAATAACCTCTAAATTATTTAAATTCTCACTACCTCTCATTGTCCCACACATAGCACGACCAAATACCACAACTCATCAAAATAATCATCATAACTCACATATAATCAGAAATAATTACTAATAATCGATTAAATATTTACTCAGAAATTTTAGGGTGTTACATCCTGCACCCCACATCCGACACTGGTGCCCCCATCCTTCTAGAAGAATGGGGATCCCGCACTGCAAAAACTCGTAACCGGTTACGAGCATGAAAATGACCCAAAATCACATTTTTTTACCACATAATCGGTTAAGCCAAAACTCGCAACCCGTTATACTGTACCAGAGGCATTTTGTGCATAATTTTCCAATACGAATATAGTCCATATTCACCTCAAACTTCCAATTTTTATAAATTCAACTCATACAAATTATCAAGGTTATTACTATAGATCATATGTCACAAATTAACATCATCATGCATGTGAAACACATGGATTATACATTAATATCACACATTTACAAATTTCACCAATATTCACACAATTCCACCATGTTCTTCAAACCCAACCTAAACCCCATCAATCCCCACATATGCTTAGACAACATATCGATTATGATGAAAGAATCACTCCCCTCACCTTAGATTTTCTTTGCTTAATCTTCTCTCTACGTTCTTCCCAAAATCCCTTGATTCTTTGTGCCGTAGATTTTCTCCGCAGAGTATTCTCCCAACTTTCATGATTGTAAGAATGACTTCTCTTCCTTTTCTCCCTTCCTTTTGTCATTCTTACCCCTTTGACCCTTATTATGGTTTTTCCCACTTGCCCTCACTTACTCTATTTTAAATTATTAAAATAATTTTAATAATATTATTAAATCTAAGTAATTACCTCTAAATTATTTAAATTCTCACTACCTCTCATTGCCCCACACATAGCACGACCAAATATCACAACTCATCAAAATAATAATCATAATTCACATATAATAAAAAATAATTACTAATGATCATTTAAATAGTTACTCGGAAATTTTAGGGTGTTACATCCTGCACCCCACATCCGACACTGGTGCCCCCATCTTTCTAGCAGACTGGGGATCCCGCATCGCAAAAACTCGTAACTGGTTACGAGCCCGAAAATGACCCAAAATCACATTTTTTTTTAATCACGTAACCGGTTACGCCAAAAATCGCAACCCGTTAAACTGTACCATAGGCATTTTGTGCATAATTTTCCAATACGAAAACAATCCATATTCACCTCAAACTTCCAATTTTTATAAATTCAACTCATACAAATTATCAAGGTTATTACTACAGATCATATGTCACAAACTAACATCATCAAGCATGTCAAACACATGGATTATACGTCAATATCACACATTTGCAAATTTCACCAATATTCACACAATTCCACCATGTTCTTCAAACTCAACCTAAACCCCATCAATCCCCACTTATGCTTAAACCACATATCAATTATGATGAAAGAATCACTCCCCTCACCTTATATTTTCTTTGCTTAATCTTCCCTATACGTTCTTCCCGAAATCCCTTGATTCTTTGTGTAGTAGCTTTTCTCCGCAGCGTATTCTCCCAACTTTCACGATCGTAAGAATGACTTTTCTTCCTCTTCTTCCTTCCTTTTGTCATTATTACCCATTGGACCCTTATTATGGTTCTCCCCATTTTCCCTCACTTACTCTATTTTTAATTATTAAAATAATTCTAATAATATTATTAGATCAAATAATTCCCTCTAAATTATTTAAATTCTCACTACCTCTCATTGCCCCACACATAGCACGACCAAATATCACAACTCATCAAAATAATCATCATAATTCCCATATAATTAGAAATAATTACTAATAATCGATTAAATAATTATTCATAAATTTTGGGGTGTTACATATTTGCACCCTACATCCCACACAAGTGCCCCCATCCTTCCAGCAGATTGGGGGATCCCGCATCGCAAAACCCGTAACTGGTTACGAGTCAGAAAAAGGCCCAAAATCCCATTTTCTTTCATCATGCAACCGGTTACGCCAAAACTCGTAACCATTTACACTATACTTGAAAACAATCCCTATTCACCTCAAACTTCCAATTTTTATTAATTCAACTCCTACAAATTATCAAGGTTATTACTACAGATCAAATGTCACAAATTAACATCATCAAGCATGTCAAACACATGGACTATACATCAATATCACACATTTGAAAATTTTACCAATATTCACAAAATTCCACCAAGTTCTTCAAACGCAACCTAAACCCCATCAATCCCCATCAATTATGATGAAAGAATCACTCTCCTCACCTTAAATTTTTTTGCTTAATCTTCCCTTTGCGTTCTTCCCGAAATCCCTTGATTCTCTCTGCCCTAACTATTCTCCACAGCGTATTCTCCCAACTTCCACGATCGTAAGATTGACTTCTCTTCCTCTTCTCCCTTCCTTTTCTCATTCTTACTCCTTTGACCCTTATTATGGTCTTCCCCCGCTTACTCAATTTTAAATTATTAAAATAATTCTAACAATATTATTAAATCTAAATAATTTCCTCTAAATTATTTAAATTCTCACTACCTCTCATTGCCCCACATATAGCACCACCAATTACCACAACTCATCAAAATTATCATCATAATTCACATATAATCATAAATAGTTACTAATAATCAATTAAATAATTATTAAGAAATTTTGGGGTGTTACATCCCGCACCCCACATCCCACATAAGTGCCCCCATTCTTCGAGCAGACTGGGGGATCCCACACCTCACATCCCGCCCAGGTTCCCCCATCCTTCCAGCAGATTAGGAGATCACGCACCTCACTTACCAAAAATATACGTGGACGTGAGGATGATCACTTGGATCCGGATGAGGATGATATGTAGTTAGATGGGAACGATCTTCAGTTGGATGGCGACGATCTTCAGGGGGATGATCTGAGTGAGATTCATATTATTGACGAAAGATATTATATTTGGCCCACTAGAAGTTCGTAAGTATATTATTTATAAATTTTTAATTAAGTATACATTTCCATTTTAATATAAATTTATATTTAATGCTAATTCAAATTATTGTTGTTTAGTTTTGGATCGAATCGGACTGTTGTCAAGTGTATAAATTATGTTATTCAACAAATTTATAAATAAGTTTGGAAGAGTTGTAAAGAAGTTGCAGATAAAGATGCTTGGTTTAGTAAATTTAAGGTATAAGTAATTTATTTTTTAAGTTATTGTTATTTAAATCGTTTTTATTATATTTTTTTAACTATTTATTTTAATGTCATAGACACTACGCGAAATTTAAGTTTTAGCAGCACACCTACTAAAGCGCTTCTAGTAAAAAGTGCTGTTATAGGTTGCACTAAAAACAAAATAAAAAAACACGCTAAAAAAGCGCTCTTAAAGGGGGGGGGTAATGAAAGCGCTTTTCAAAAGCGCTCTTATAGGGGGGGCTATGAAAGCGCTTTCTAAAAGCGCTCTTAAAGGGGGGGGGGGGTATGACAGCGCTTTTCAAAAGCGCTCTTATAGGGGTCTTATAGTGGGGGATATGAAAGCGCTTTTGAAAGCGCTCTTAAAGGGGGGTTACAAAAGCGCTTTTTAAGAGAAAACGCTGGCATAGGTGGCCCTTCTAAAGCGCTTTTCAGAAGCGCCCTCGTAGGTGTTTTAAAATAAAACAAATTAAACTTGCCCCAATTAATTTCAGAAGCGCTTCTCAGTATCTTTCTCTTCTTCTCCTCGCGAACAAACACCCAGAATCCCTAAATCTCAGATTCTTCCCTAAATCAATTTCAGTTCCTCCGTCCTCCGTCTCCGCCGCCGTTTCCGCCTCCGTCTCCGCCTCCGTCCATTCTCCGTTCTCCCTCCGTTCTCCGTTCTCCCTGCATCCCTTTAGGTAATTTCTAAGTTTTTGAATATGCTGTATGTGGGTTGCTATATGTTCTTATTCATACTGCTATATGTTTTTGAATATGCTTATGAGAATTTGTTTGGAATTTTATATGGAACATTTAGAATCTTTAGAACTGACATTTAGAACAACACTGACATTTGGAACAACACTGAGTTTTGGTGGAAAGATTGAGGAAATTCTGAAATTCTGGGGAGTTTCATAGTTATGGTGAATTGATGAAATTGGATGATCATGTTTTGTGTTGTTGTTTGGATAATCATGGTAGAATTATGATTTAGTAAATCTTACATGTATGATTATGAGTTTTGAATCTTCCTTATTAGTTTTATGAGAGTTTAGGTGGTTTGAGTTGTGACATAAAACTAAGATTCAATGATGAATTGGAGTAAAATTAGAAGATGGAAATATGGTGTTTTGATAGTTAAAACATGTGTATAACTTGTTCCATGAATGGTGATAGATCAAAATTAGGAAATAATTAGGGGTCATTCTTATGCCATAATATTAGCGTAGCTTTTTGTTTGTTGGTTGTTGTGGTTTGTTGAATTGGAGTAAAATTAGAAGATGGAAATATGGTTGTTGTATCATTAAAAAAACCACTTTTAATGATACAAAGAAATTTATAAAAAAAACAAAAGCTATAACAAACGGTTGCTATAGTAATAGAAATTAAGAGTTGCATTTTAAACTTTTTGCTTCTTAAGAGAAATAACACCCTCTTATTTTCCAAAAATACTTGAATTCATCCTTTTAAAATGTTAAAACTTGACACTTTTTGTTTTCTTTAAAAATGAATAATTTTATTGCATGCACTTTAGTTCATTTTAATAAAAAAATATATATACATGTGTTTCTCTATTTTTTTTTTGGTTACATGTGTTTCTCTATTTTTATTTATAATATAAGGAACATGTGTTTCTCTATTTTTTAGTTCAAATTTGCTTTCATAAAAAATGTTTGAATTTTAATATAAAAAGAAATTTCACTTTTTAAATTTATAGTTTGTTATAGTTTGTTATTTTCTTCTTTTTAAATTTTAATATCAATTTAGTGTCTCTCAACCAATTTTTTGGTTTGTGGTCTTATATTACCTTGAAATAAGGTAATGTCTTCTTTAAGAAATCAGGTATTCTTATTAGGTATTCTATTATGATGATAGCTATTTATTATCTTGACAGAATTCCTTGGTACCTGATAGAGAAACCAAGAAGCATTTGTTTAGCTTAATTAAGTCATGGATAAGACATGGATGAGATCAAACCGATTGTCAAAAGAGTACGAGAAAGGGGTATGGAAATTCGTTGAGTTTGCGGTTGCGCACTCCGAAGACCCGCTTCGAATGTCGTGTCCTTGCTTGGGTTGCTGTTATGGGGATAAGGTTGACGGGAAACAGTTGGGATCCCATTTACTACGGTTTGGAATTGATAGAAGTTATACATGTTGGACAATGCATGGTGAGAAAAGTAACGGGAATGCTGGGTCGAGTTGTAATAGGAAGTATGCTTCAAACGACGATTGCACAGACACATACGATTGCGATCGAGTCGAAGAGATTGCAGAAGCGCTTGAAGAAGATCTTGCGGATTGTCCCAAAATGTTTGAGAGGTTGGTAAGCGATGCAGAGAAACCGTTGTATGATGGTTGTTCAAAATTCACAAGATTGTCTGCGGTGTTAAAGTTGTACAACTTAAAGGCGGACAACGGATGGTCGGATAAAAGTTTCACAGAGTTATTAGCCCTTATGAAAGATATGCTACCAGAGGATAATGTTCTTCCCAATCGAACGTATGAAGCCAAAAAGATGTTGTCCTCTATTGGCATGAGCTATGATAAGATACATGCATGTCCAAACGATTGCGTTTTGTTTCGAAACGAGTATGCAGCGTTGAATGAGTGTCCTAAATGTGGTGCCCCTCGATATAAGAAAAAGTTGTCTCCTGCTAAAGTCTTATGGTATTTTCCTATAATTCCGAGATTTAGACGCATGTATCGTAGTGAGACCGATTCAAGACACTTGACTTGGCATGCAGATGAAAGAATTATTGATGGAAAGTTGCGACATCCGGCAGACTCACCACAATGGATGAAAGTTGATACTGATTATCCTGAATTTGGAAAAGAAGCAAGAAACCTTCGGTTGTCATTGTCTACTGATGGAATGAACCCGCATGGTATTCAAAGTATCTCGCATAGCACATGGCCTGTGATTCTTATGATCTATAACCTACCTCCGTGGCTATGTATGAAGCGTAAGTACATGATGTTATCAATGCTAATTTCTGGGCCTAAACAACCAGGGAATGACATAGACGTATACTTGGCACCGTTAATCAAAGATTTAAAGTTTTTGTGGGACAACGGTGTGGAGGTTTACGATGGGTATAGGAAGGAAAGTTTCAACTTGAGGGCGATGTTGTTTGGAACAATTAATGATTTTCCAGCATACGGAAATCTATCCGGGTACAGCAATAAAGGTCAAAAGGCGTGTCCCGTTTGTGAAGATGAAACCGATACGACACGATTGGATCTTTGTCAGAAGAATGTCTTTCTCGGCCATCGTAGATTCTTAAATTCTAATCATCACTACCGTGGGTGGAGAAAAGCATTCAACGGAAAGGCCGAACATGGTACAGCCCCGCCTTTTTTGTCAGGTGATCAAATTTTTGAAAAGGTGAAAGATGTGAGCACTCAGTTTGGCAAGCCTTTTGCACATTCACTTGTCAAGGGTGGGTGGAAGAAGAAGTCCATTTTTTTTGAACTTCCATATTGGAAGTCGTTGTACGTAAGACATTTCCTGGATGTTATGCATATTGAAAAAAATGTATTTGACAACGTTATAGGTACGTTACTCAATATACCAGGAAAGTCTAAGGATGGCGTTAACATAAGGAAGGACATGGTAAACATGGGGATGAGAACTGAATTGGGACCCGTGACGAAAGGAAGACGAACATATCTGCCACCTGCTGTTTACACTCTATCTAGAAAGGAGAAGAAAACATTGTGTAAGTTCCTCAGTGAAGTTAAAGTTCCAGAAGGCTACTCTTCAGATATTAGAAGACTTGTGTCCATGAAAGACCTCAAGTTAAAGAGTTTGAAGACGCATGATTGCCATGTTATAATGGAACATTTTTTACCAATAGGTATACGTTCTATTCTGCCAGAAAAAGTAAGAAGCGCAATAACTAAGCTGTGTTTCTTCTTCAGGTCAATTTGCAGTAAGGTGGTCGATCCCGCGATCTTACCAACATTGCAAAAAGAGATAGTTGTTACTTTATGTGATCTTGAAATGTATTTTCCTCCCTCGTTTTTTGACATAATGGTTCATCTAGTCGTTCATCTTGTGAAAGAGACACAATTGTGCGGACCAGCTTATATGAGATGGATGTACCCTGCTGAACGTTATATGAAAATATTAAAAGGGTACGTGAAAAACAGAAGTCGACCGGAGGGTTGTATTGCCGAACGATACGTTGTTGAAGAAGCGGTTGAGTTTTGTACTGAATATCTGTCAAATGTTCAATCAATTGGACTCCCCAAATCTCATATTGTCGAAAAAAAAGAAGGAAAAAGGCTAATTGGAAATAAAGTTGTGACAGTATCAATGGTCGAACGGGATCAAGCGCACTTGTATGTTCTGCACAATGAGATTGAGGTTGAGCCGTATGTTGAAATGCACAAGGTTGTTCTCCGAGATTTAAATCCAAATAGAAATGAGAACTGGATAGTACGAGAGCACAATCGAAGTTTCATACCGTGGTTTAGGGATCATATTTATTCAAAGTATCGTTCAGATCCTGCTTCAGTAACAGAAAGGTTGAGATGTTTAGCCTATGGTCCAACTGTAATTGTGCTTTCTTATAGCGCATACGCTATTAATGGATACACATTTTATACCAAAGAACAGGATGATAAAAGTACTATGCAAAATAGTGGTGTTACCTTGGTAGCTGAAGCAATGCACATATCAAGTGCGAATGACTTAAATCCGAAATTTGCAAATTTGTCATATTTTGGGGTTATCGAGCGCATTTTGGTGTTTGATTACGCGAAGTTTCAGATTCCTGTATTTGGTTGCAAGTGGGTTGAAAATAATAGTGGCATACGAATGGATAAATCAGGATTTTTGCAAGTGGATCTCAATAGGGTAGGGTACAAAGATGAGCCTTTCATTCTAGCCTCTCAAGCTAAACAAGTGTTCTATGTCAATGATCCGACAAGTACGAAATGGTCTATAGTGCTTTTATCTAACAAAATAGTAGATGAAAACATTGAAGATCAAGGTGATATTGGTGTTGGCATTGAATCTTGTACAAGAAACGATCAAAATGAGAATGAATCTTGTACTAGAAATGATCATAATGAGGGTATTTGGATCAATCCAACCGTCCGCGTTGTTAAGAGACGCGTAGAACACAATCCTACCAAGAAAAGAAAGAGACGTTAGTGATAAAGGTAATAGTATACATATTCCGACTAATTTGTTTTATTCAATTTGTACCGATTGTTTTAATCAATAGTATAGTACTTATTCAATTTTGGTGCATATTCTCGTTTTGTACATAACTTTTGAACCATGTATCCGTTTGTTGACTTCTTTACATGTAACTATACTATTTTGATGATTCCGGAGCTGCTCATGCACTTATATGTTCATTTCGGGACTGTTTTTTTATCGGTTTTGCTTCTGACCGTAATCAAAAGTCGGGCTTAGAGTCTAAATTTCGGAAAACCGACTTTATTTTTGAGTCCGTGGGGACGTTTTACCATAGCCATGTAAATTTCGTTCAATTCCGACAACTATATTTTTTGACGCTTATTTTGATTTGTACCGATTTCGTTTCCGATTTACTTGTACATGCATGGTTTGACTTCCATTTTACTTGTATAGATTGTTAGCTTATTAATAGTGTACTAATGTGCTTTAGTTTGTTTGATACAGGTTAAATGGATCCGGATAGAGATGCTCCACCTGAAAACTCACAAGAAAGAGATGCTCAAGAAAGAGATGCCACGGATACAAATGCTCCACTTGATACTGAGGCAAAAGAAGTTGCACGAGGCATCACTATCATGAAGGGAATCGTTCGACATAGAGACCAAGGATTAGTATACCGATTGGAATGGAATTCTGATAAACAAGCAATTGGTCCTAATTCTGCAAAGTTGACAAGTTATATTGGTACACTTGTTCGTATGCATATTCCGGTCTCCGTAGCTAAATGGAATCTGAAAAGCGAAGACTTGGATGCGAAAAAAAAAGCGATTTGGGACGAGCTTCAGGTATATATCATATATGGTTAATTGTTGTTATTATCTTGACGATAAATTGTTTAAATTACTTATACTAACACACTATGAGTATGTTTTTTTGCAGAGGACTTTTGAGATACCAGATGATCGTAGACGCTACATACTTGGTTTGGCCGGCAAAAGATATAGAGGGTGGAAAGCTTTTTTGACAAACACTTATCTTAAGGATAAAGATGGAAACTTTCTTGAAGAGGCACCGGGACGGCCAAAAAAGTATGAGATCTTCATTGGTGAAGAAGATTGGGCTGAGTTTGTAAAGCAAAGAGATGAAGATTTTCGGAAAAGGAGTGCCAAGAATAGTGCGAGAGCATCCAAACCCGCATATCCATACAAAAAAGGGCGTTTGGGATATGCACGCTTGGAGGATAAAATTGTAAGTAAATAGAAATGCGTTTTAATTAATTGTCTAAATGTGTTTTATTTGACGATTTTATCATTTGTGTCAATGCATAGTTAGAGGAGACTAAAAGTGAGGAAACCTCACTTCCTGAACATGTGTTGTGGAGGGAAGCTCGTGTGGGCAAGGATCATGCTGTCGATCCCGAAGTTCAGAGAGTTTTTACTGAATGTGTAAGTATAATACTGTGTCTTTAATTAAATCAAATGTTTTTTAATATATAAATGATTTTTTAATGTAAATGAATTACAGGAGACCTTGTCGCAATCGGCATCCACCGGTGAGGGGAGCGTACTTAGTAGAGCACTAGATGCTCCTGAGTATCCCGGTCGGGTGAGGGGTAAGGGTCATGGTGTGACTCCAACCTCTTTTTACAAGAGTCCTAGGAGAAGAAATCCTTCAAATGAAGAAGTGTTGCAAAAGTTGGCGGAATTGCAAGCACAAGTCTCTGAATTGCAAAGAGATAAAGAAGCGTATATGAGAGAAAAGTGCAACACTTCATCGGTGAAAGAAACTAGTGATAAGGCTAGTATCAACTATCAAAGGAAATTTCCCGAGGTAATTATAATTTTTTTTCTTTTAAATTGTTCTATTTTATTAATGATAATGACTTTATATTTACTATTGGTTTAGGGCATTTCATCTTGCCAACTATACTTATCGGAACCGAATTATCGACTAGTTGGCAAGGGAAAAGTGCACAACATTTTGGGAGATTTACTTCACCATAGACCGTTCCCGGATGGACACCTGAAAGTATCGGTGGATGTTGTAGTAGATCATGATGTGATGCTACCGGTACCTGACATGGTCTCAGAGACGACATTGCTGCGAGATGCAATAGGATCATTTGTTGCATGGCCCTCAGAGCTCATTACCATTAGTGATGAGGTATATTGAAAACGATTATGAATCATTTAGTTTTCAAATGTCAATTCTAAACCGTTTATTAATTATTTTTTACATTTTAATTTTAGACTGCTCCTATAAAACCCACAGTTAAGGGTAAAGGGATTTTACAGGAGGAGGAGTCCGTTGCATCACTAAAAGAGGTACATTTAAAGTGTTAATAATTAATCTGAATCTAAATCTGCATGATTTTATATTTTACCTAACTTATATGATTTTTAGGCATCCGCTCGGGAGTCACAACAAGTGACGCAGCAAGTTCGTACCGTACCACCCACTGGTCCTCCGAAGCCAGCGGGAAAAAAAGGCGGTGCTTTTGTGCCTCGATACCGGTCGACGCTCGCAACAATGGTTGATATGTCCGATTTGAAGGATGGTGCTTTACGTGAAATCGTTATGGATGAAAGTGTCTTCGGTATTGAATTCAAGTCACTTATTACAATTGATGACTTGGAGGAGATTTTTAAGCATGATCAACTAGGCGTCACTAACATGCACTCATACATCCGGTAATATTCACTCATCCGATATATTATTTAATTAGTCCCACAATATAATTTATTTACACATTTCAATGAAAATAATCTAATGTTTATTATGTTTTTATTTAAGGTTGTTGTATGACAGAGTGTTGCGCGGGACTCCGTTGTCTAACAGATTCCGTTTCGTGTCTTCCGCCCACTGCAGCGGAATGGCAATTGCTTCGGAACGGGAATCAGTTAGACAGCGATTAGTCGATAGATTCATGTCCACCGGCAATACAGAATGTCTGCATCTTTGGGCGTATAATACCCGACCAGTAGGGTTAGTTTCTCATTCTTTGTTCATCTAATCTCTGTTTCTTTTGTGTATAGCAAAATTTTCATATAACCTATTGTTTTTATTTATAGAGCACACTGGTTGCTGCTTGCTATCAACCCTATAAGGGAAGTCGTGTATTATCTGAATTCGGTAAATGGTGAATGGACCAATTATCCGGCCATGAAGGACATCGTTGATTTGTAAGTGGGATCGTTCTAAATATATATTCGTGTATATTTATATATATATTTACTTATTTGTGGGATTGATCTAAACATATGCTTTTATATATTTGTTAATTAGATCAATACAAGTGTTCCGAAGTCAACGGGACGCACAGGTATCCCGAACTAAATCTAGCAACATTACTTGGATCCAAGTGCAGGTACATTATTTTTCACAATGTTGCTTATAATATATTTATGCTACTTGATAAAACAATGCACAACTATAGAATCTTATTTGTTTTTCTATGTAGTGTCCGCAACAGCGAAACAGTTACGATTGCGGATACTTTGTATTGAGGTTTATGAAAGAAATCCTTCAGGCAAATCAATTAGAGATTCCGCTCACGGTATGAATTTATAACTTAAGATAATTTCATATAATTTATTACATTTAACTAAATGTATCATTCATATTTTGTTTTTGTTTTGTAGTACCTTGACGAATTCCGTACCGCTGGATACCCGAAACTTAAGTTGGAAGAAATAAAAGAGGATTTGTGTCATTTTTATATTAAGCGCTTTTTCATGTAGGATTTGTGTCGAATTGAAGTACTATAATATTATTGATGTTGTAATGATGTATATATATAATTTTGGATATTATAATGGTATTATATTAGTATATATATATATTGTCTTACTGATGGCTGAAATAATATCGTCGAAAATAAATTACAGGTCGAAAATATTACAGGCTGAAAACATATTACAGGTCGAAAATATTACAGGTCGACTGGGAGGATTAAATTACAGGCTGCACATTAAAATACCTCATTTAGCTACTAAAGCGCTTTTTAAAAAGCGCTCTTAAAGGCCCACATACTAAAGCGCTTCTTTTTAAAAGCGCTGCCAAAGATTAATAAAAAAGCAAAAAAAAATAAAAAAAAAGCAACATACTAAAGCGCTTTTGTAAAAGCGCTCTTATAGGGGGGGCTATCAGAGCGCTTTTTCTGGAAAAAGCGCTCTTAAAGCCCACCCTATAAGAGCGCTTTTACAAAAGCGCTTTAGTATGTTGCGTTTTTTTTATTTTTTATTCTCACAGGGGGGCCTATCACAGCGCTTTTCTGGAAAAAGCGCTCTTAAAGGGGGGCCTACAAGAGCCCTTTTTCCAGAAAAGCGCTCTTAAAGGGGGGCCTACAAGAGCGTTTTTTCCAGAAAAGCGCTCTTATAGGGGGGGCCTACCAGAGCGCTTTTAAAAGCGCTTTCGTAGCCTATGCCAGCGCTGGCTTTGGCAGCGCTTTAAAGCGCTGTTAAAGGCCAAAAAAAGCGCTTTTAAAAGCCTTGCGCGTTGTAGTGAGAACATTGTAGGAAAAGTGTAAGTTGGAAGAAATGAACGAGAGTGTTGTTAAAAAAAATTATTATGGCAGAACATCAAGAAGATGAGAAAATCCGTCCCAATTGGATAGGCAAAGAATTTTTTGACGAACTTCTTGTCTATTGGGATACACCGGGATTTAAGGTTAAGTCTAAAAATGGAAAGAAAATGAGAGCATCTGAAAAAGGGGTTGCCTTAATGCAGTTAGAAGTATAAGTACTTACGAACATTCTCGACGCATGTTAGTTATTACCAATTTTTAAAGTTATATTTTGATTTATTATATGTTTTTAATTACAGCTAATTTTATTATTTAGGCTAAGAAGTTAAGGAGACAACCACTAATGATCGAGCTGGTTAAATAGACTCAGACAAAAAAATCGGGTGGTTTTTTTTACGAACGTACACAAAAAGCTTTCATAAATTATTTAATTTATGCTGTTTATATATTTTTTATATTTAATGACAACCTTATGACGTGATTTTCACATGGCAACTGAGAAGTTGTTGCATGATTTTCACATGGCAACTGAGATGCTGTGGCATGAAAATCACGTGGCAACTGATTTTCATTTATTATTTAATTTAATTTAATTTAATTTAAGTTATATTTAACTTAATGTTTTTATTGTATGTGTAGGAGGATTATCCGACATTATTTTCTCTTAATAGTATTTCATTAAAGATATAGTTATTTTGGTATTAATTTGTTTCTTATATTGAAAATTTTATTAATTTATTTTAGCTGTTATATGATACTTTATCTTAATTCTCTCTATCTTTTCTTATTATTACTATTATATCGACTTTAGATATTTTTTATCTTTAGTAATTCTTTATCTTTTTAAATCTATTTTTATATTCTTCGAAATGTTTCAAGAACTTCATTATTGTTTTCTCATTAATTGAAAACCTAAAAAATTAGCTCACTTTTTTCTTCAGTCTTAAATGTATGTTTACTATTAATACCACACATTTAATTTAATATAAATCTCATTTAATTATCATATAGATTTTTTATTATGATTTAATAATATAAATCAAATGTTTAACAAAAATATATTATGATATTAAACATAAATTTAAAATCAGTTATATTGTTATAAATTAAAGAGAAATAAGATAAAAGAGAAGAGAAAGATAGAATGATTCTGTATTATTTCATCAGTGTATATTTTACAACGAGGTTGGTCCTATTTATAGGACAACATACAGACAATGTAATAAATACACAATATTATAAATAAGGAATAAGATGCTTAGGAGACAATCATCCAATTATTGATAACACTCCCCCTTGGATGTTTGTTTTGGATATGCCTCGTTAAAACCTTTCTAGAAAAAACCCAGTGGGAAAAAATCTAGTGAAGGAAAAAGAGTACAATATCCTTTTAAAATAAATTTATTTCTCCCCCTCAGCTGAATGTTTATTTCTCCCCCTCAGCTGAACAATTATTTCTTCGACGATAAAGACTAATCCTTTTGCACTGAAAAGTCTTATATAGTGCTAAAAGTTTCTGCATGATTAGATGAACTTGTTGTTATTGTATGTTTCACCGATCTTCATGAAATAGTTGTACCACCATATGTAAATAAACAAATAACCTATTTGTGATCTACCATTATGCGGATCTAACAAGTAACTTGCATCTGCATAACCTGTTAATTCGAATTTGGATACTTTGGTATAAAATAGACCAATGTCTATTTTACCTCTAAGATAATGAAGCACATGTTTGATTTTGTTCGAATGTCTTCGTGTAGGTGAAGAAATGTGTCTTGCTAATAGATTGATAGCAAGATAAATTAGTGCTTAAATTACACTAGGATATGGTACTTCAGGACCAATTACTTTTTCATCCTCTTCTCGAGGTCTAATAAAATCATCTGCAAATCCCATGATCTAACATCATAGAGGTAGACAACATACGAGATTTGTCTATCATATAAGAATATTTTAACATTTTTCTATATACGAGATTTTCTCATATAGAAATATTTTAATTTTTTTCTATATAACCTTCTTGGTATAGAAAAGTTTCATTTTCTAAATGTTCATTTAGTAAGAACTTTTTCTTTCCCAAGTCTTTCATCTCAAATAATTTCCTTAAACAATTTGTAGCTTTTGGAATCACTTCAGGAGTTTCAATAATATTTATGTCATCAACATAGATAACTATTATTGGAAATTCTTTTCCTGGTCTATTTATAAAATACAAGGACAAATGGAGTTAATTGTATATCACTCTCTAAGCAAATATTTACTAAAACGGTTATACCACATGTGTCCAAATTGCTTCAGCCCATAGAGAGATTTATTCATTTTATGGAGTAGTTTCTCGATATTCAAAATTATGTGTCTTTGATATATAAAACCCTTTAGGGAGTTTTATGTAAATGTCACTATCAAGTGATCTTCATAAATAAGATGTTACAACATCCATCATGTTTATATTAAGCCCTTCATGTACTACAAGGCTAATAAAATATCAAAAAATTAATTGAATCCACTACAGGTGGATATGTTTCATTAAAACCAATCTTAGGTTTTTTTGAAAATCATTAAGTCACAAATCAAAATTTATACCATTACAAAAACTCATTTATATCCCATTAGTTTCACACCTTGAGGTGTTCAGACTACATGTCCATAATCAAGTCACTTGTAAAGTGAGTTTAAATCTTATTCAATTGAATATATTCATTTTGGCCAATTCTCACTTTGTCTATAATATTTAATAGACTTTGATTCATGATTTGTTCATTTTGACCAATTCTCACTTTGTCTATAATCTTTGATAAACTTTCTTTCATGATCCTCGTTATCATTTATCATATTTAGCGCTATATTGATACAAATACATTGCCAATGTCGACTTTATTTGGTTATCTTAATTTCGGTTCCATTTCATTTTATCCATGACATAATTTATCGAGATCTCTTTATTGCATATTTCAAGTACTTGATTAGTTCTTCCGGAACTAAAAATAAATTATGTCAAAGTGCTTTTAAAATTTTCATATCCTCACTTTGGTCATCTTTAACTTTAGTTTCTTTTCTAGGTAGAATACTTTTAACATTGAAACCGACTTTCATACCACGCTTCAGGCGCAGCTACAACTCATTTTTAGATTATTCAATAGAAGAATCCATTATGAGTGGAATATTGACAGCTGGTAATTTATTTCATAAACTTTACAAATGAATAATATTTTGAACTTTTTACTCATATTGGCTTGTAAGATGATCAAGACAACAATTTATTTCAAATTGTTCATTTGAACTTCTGGTACACTCTTCAGATGCACAATCTCTCCCCTAATATTGGAAAATTTAATTTCTCAATAAATAATTAGCCTGCTGGGCTGCAATCAAGTATCCATTTGTTTGCTCAAATTATATCTCAAAATTGGGATTTATCTGAAATATATTTTTTCAATATTCTTTCAAGACCCGTCTTAGTGTATTATATTGGAGAAATTGAAAACTACACAACACATCCAAAAGTCCACTTAGACGATAAGTATAAGGTTATTAACCTAAAATACATTATACATCAAGGAAGGAGAAATGTATCACAATGTATTGGCATGATGCGGATAAATATCTTAATATTCATGTTTTGCGTGTTTCAAATATCTAATTCAGAATTTATAATCTCACAAGTATCAACCATTTAAATTAACTTTAGACGTCTAAAGAATGGATCTTCAAGTCCATTTTTTTCATGAACATATGCTACAAGATGTTCAATATTAATTTTAATAATACATGTGATACTTAACAAAAAAGTTCTGAAAAATTCAGATGTTGAGATCTTAATCTGAGAAAACAATTTCAAAACTGCTGGTTGTGAGTAGACAATAAACATTTGCATCATATTTTAATCGATGCAATAATTAATGTCATCAATAACTCAATTTCTCGTATTTTTTTATTTTTCTTTAGAAACACACAAAATTTATTGGATTGAAGAATGAGTCAATAAAGAATGAGTCAAAGTAATAAGAATGAGTCAAAATTTATTAGAAACCACATTATTACTAATTAAGCGTGATAGTCAATAAAGAATGAGTCAAAGTAATAAGATTGTATTCTACTATAAGCTATAATTATATAATATAAATTAAAAAATATATATCATTAAAATTGTTGTACCAAATGACATTAGTTAACCAATATAAAAACTATCTTAAAATATCAGACACATCTTAATATTTGACAAAAATTTCTTAATTTAGAAATCTATTAGCAACAATAAAAAAAATATATATATATATATATATATATATATATATATATATATATATATATATATATATATATATATATATATATATATATATATATATATATATATATATATATATATATAACATTGACTAATTGATACATAAATATATTAGTGATATATTCTACATAACAAAATTTATTCTAGTAAAATATTTTAACAACAAACACATAGACAATGCCTCAATCATATTCTTTAGTGAAATATATAGATTTATAATCTCAAACATATAACTAATTATATTCTAACAATTTTAAGAAGTTTCTAACACAGTCAAATGTTAGAGAAAAAAATAGAATAATATACATATTTATAAACAATAATTTAAAATAAATATAATCATCTTTCTAAAATGCGTTAAAATTATTAGTTTATAAATGATGATCAAAGAAAAAATATAAGCATCATTTTGAGATGTGTTAAAATTATTTGTTATAAACAACGATCTAAAAAAAAATATAACCATCCTTTTGGGATGCATTAAAATTATTTGTGTCATTTTTCTGGAATGACAATTATTTTATGAGCATATTACAAATTTTTTAGATCAATATAACCAAAAATATTTATGAAATTCTTCTAGGGTATTCAATATTATTTTTTCAATCTTTCTCGAATTGGATAATATTATTGATGCAATCATTTTGCAATATTATAGATGCAATCCTTTTGGAATTCGTTAATATTATAGATGTAATCCTTCTAGGATTGTTTATATTATCCTTCAGAGATGCTTTATATAATAAACTCAATATTATCATTCAGAGATATTTGATAAGTTCTTCAGGAACTATATATAAACTCATTACTATTGATAAGTTCTTCAGGAACTATATATAAACTCATTACTATTGATACGTTCTTCAGGAACTATTTATAAACTCATTACTATCCTTCAGGAATATTTATTAAGTTCTCCAAAAACTATATATAAACTCATTACTATCCTTCAGGGATATTTGTTAAGTTCTTCAGGAACTATATAAAAAACTTTTTGTTTTGTAATCCTTCAAGGATTATTTGATAATTTAATAAGATATAATATTGAAACTCAATCACAATTTTTTTCCGAAGTTCTTCAGAAACTATATCACCAATATTTTTATTCAATTCTTCATGAACTCATTTTGTAGTTCTTCAGGAACTCAATCACAAATCTTTTATCAATAAAAATAATAATATTTGCATTTTTTTTAGGAATGCTTGATAAGTTCTTCAGGAACTATATAAAAATTGAATATTATCCTTCAGAGATATTTGATAAGTTCTTCAGGAACTATATAAAACCTCAATATGATCCTTCAGCGATATTTGATAAGTTCTTCAGGAACTATATAAAATCTCAATATTGAGATATTTGATAAGTTCTTCAGAAACTATATAAAACCTTATTACCATCCTTCATGGATATTTGATAAGTTCTTCAGGAACTATATAAATAATTTGTTTTGTTATCCTTCAGGGATGCTTAATAAGTTTTTCAAGAACTATATTAATAATTTGTTTTGCTATCCTTTCAGGAATGCTTTAACATTATTCATGCAAACTATCAGAGATGCATGAAAATCATCACTGGTTTTCTTTTTCATTTTCTAATCAATATATTTATAAATAACGCATAGAAAATATATAAAATATAAACGAAAAATAAAGTAAATAATAGTACCTTCTAAGTCTCAGAGCTTTTCCTGCTGATAACGTGCTATAAAATAAAGAGAAATAAGATAAAAGAGAAGAGAAAGATAGAATGATTCTGTATTATTTCATCAGTGTATATTTTACAATGAGGTTGGTCCTATTTATATGACAACATACAGACAATGTAATAAATACACAATATTATAAATAAGGAATAAGATGTTTGGGAGACAATCATCCAATTATTCATAACATATATATCATTATTAAAAATAAGAATTTAATATATCTTTTGTTTCCTTGATTCATAATATAAATGCGATTAAATTTTTTATTAAAATCTGATACATACTTAAATAATTTAAAAAAAAATTAATCGCGACTCTAAATAAAATTTTAAAATTTTATATTTTATTATTGTAATTATAAATTTTAGTTGTTGCATTCATTATTTAATTTTATACTGTAAATTTAAACTAATACTTTTATTTTGATTACATAAATTTTAATATTGTTTACTAATACTATTTCATTTTTAATTGTACTATAAATATCTTTTGAATATAATATATAATTTTACAATGTAGAATAATATATTAATAAAAATTCAAAAATAAATATTTTAACATTATTTTATCAAATAAAAGATATCAACTTTAATTGTATACAAAAAAGTACCATGTCTTTAAGTAAACCATTTACATCATTATAATTTTGAAAGAACTTTACTATTTTTTCTTATTAACTAATAGAATTTAAGAATCAATTATTATTATTATTATTATTATTATTATTATTATTATTATTATTATTATTATTATTATTATTATTATTATTAAACATAATTGTTGTACTAATTGTTGATTTTATAGAATCAATAAATACTTATTAGTTTTATTTAACTTTCAATTACTTGGACAACATAACATGTATCTTTCAATTATTATACATTTATATTATTTAATAATAATAACTTATATTTAATTATATTATAATTGATAATTAAATACAATTTAATTTTTTCATTATGATTTAATAAATATTACTTACATTGTAACTGAAGTGCTTAATTACTTAAAAAAAAAAAAAGAGTTTAAAAAGTTTTAAAAAAAAATTGACTAAAAGATATTCATTCATTTAAATTGAAAATACATCGATCATTACAAATTCAAGATCGTTAAAAACTGAAAAAAAGGTGAATTTGCAAACAATCTTGCAGCACCTAAGTTAATAGCATACAAAGGCAACATGAAAGTGCCTACAAATATGACAAAATAAAAATCAACATGAAAGTGCCTACAAATATGACAAAATAAAAGTCACCAGAATATTCATATTTCTGGACCTGCAACATTGACGATCATGTCTTCCTCAAATCTGCAATGATTTGAAGTGAATGTGTCAATTTGAACCAACAAACACCGTACTAAGACGGAAAACCACAAACACGTACTAAGACGGGATACGGAAAACCAACAAACCCTGTACTAAGATGAAAAACAACAAGCAACACACAAGACGATGAAAATTTAAAAACACACAAAACAAGAAGCAAATTTATATGAATAACCACTTATTTAAATAAAAGAGAAAAAACGGTGTTGAAGGGGTGATTTCTAGCCAAAAATAAAGAAAAGTTTGAGAGAATAAAAGTTTTATTAGTTTTGATCAATTGTCAATATGTATTAAAGTACTCTCCCTAAAAAAAAATGGTATGCACCATTAGTATAAAAAAATTTATATCATTAATGTATGTCAATTAATTTTCTTACACTATCCATATATGTGTATTAATTTCTTTAAAAAAACTCTATTTTTTAAATATTAGATTTTAAACTAATATTTTAAAAAAAACTTATTCACAAATTAATAAAATTTTGAGAAATAACAATATTGTAAATATTATTAAAGAATGAAAAATGAATTATTATAAAGAATTTACTAGCAACTTTGATGTGATAAATCACTTATCAAATTGAGTTACACTTTTCTACATTAAATATAAACTATAAAAAAAACTTTAATGCATGTTCAAAATTATTTATTTTTACTCAAAATTATTATTTTTAAAATTCATTTATCTTATCATTGTTAAATATTTATTTCATATATATAATATTTAAAAATTCAATTAAAAAATACACAAATTTCAAAGACTAGTTTCGTTTAATACACTAATGTATTGTAGAGATCTTTTGGGGATGTGTTACCCTTTCTTGGGTGCTATCTATCATATCAAGATTCAGGTCCACCCACCCACCACACAACCACATATTATTAGTATTGCATCACACCATGACTAGAAATTTAGAAACCAAACCATACATCCTATGCCATGACATGATATACATAATTCGATAAGCCATGCATTGTGTGTTGTAAAAAATCTTCAGACAGAATCTCAACAGTAGCTGCAGATAGATTCTTTTCATTCTCCAGTCACCAAAACTTTCCATCTATTCTTCAACTCCACTTTGCTGACACCACACTGTTCCCTTAATGGGCCATACGCTACCTCTCCATTCCTTAGGCCCATACCTCACTCTCTTTTTTTTTTTTTACTATTTGGTGGAAATAAATGTTTGGTATGAAAATCTGGGATTTTAAAAGTCACATCAACAAAGTTATATCCTCGGTGATTTTTCTCATCTTATCTGGTTGACATCTGTTGTTTCAATCACACACACATGCTTTTTTCTACTACTACTTGTTACCTGCCACGTTATATTATGCAAAAGATTATCTGAATGTTGGTTGATTGTCATGTGACATGAAATTCTGTAATGATCTTTTCAGATGATCAGGAGGTTTGGTTGGACATCATCCCTAGAACACGTTTGCTACTTCATGTTACTACAAAGAAAGAAAATGGTTTAGTTGACTATTTACTATTTGGAACTAACATGTTGGGTTTGTTTGGGAAAGTGTTTAGATTGGTTTGTTTATAACTTATGGTTGAAATAGTAAACTTTTAATACTACTTACATCCGCATATATAACAAGAATTGATTAAAGTTTTAAGATTGATTAAAGTTTCAAAATGTTTTAAAAAAAAAACAATTTATTGGACAATGGTGTAAAAATTGTAATATTAGTATAAAATTAGAGCACATCTAATTGTATAAATAATATTACTATGATTAGGGGTTACATGGGTCGGTTTGGATTGAATTTGGCCAAACGCAATACGGAATTCATATAGGACATTCTGGTTTGGATGGAGTAAAATAATAACCCGCTACATCAATAGGTCGATTTGGAGAAATCCATTAATTTTCGAGTTGGGTTAGGTTATGGGTTACCCAAATATATATATATTTTGTTTTATTAATATTAAATGACTAAATGATGAGTATCATATTTTTTCATAAAAATTATTCAGCATCTTTTATCTTCTTAAAAAAATTAGATAATTTATTTTTACTATTTCTTAACATCATAAAATAATAAATGATCACAATAACTAGTAAAACTTTCATAAAATACTAGCAACTAAACTTGCATGACATAAATTCGTATTAATATCAAAATAATCATGGAGTAAAATATCCAAAATTAGTTAAATTCATATGTCACTAAAATAGTAAATATTCAAGAGAATAAAATTGCAACAACTAAATTATTATTCATCAAAATCATTTTAATTGTTGAAATAAATGTTTGATTAGTGGGTTAGTGAATATTTTGAGTTGGGTATGGTTTTACCCGAAATCTAAATTTTTTTTAATGGATTTTTAGTTTTTAAACTCATATCCACCCAATTACCCGATCCAACCCACTTTTATGGATTTTTTGGGTGAGTTTGACCGAATTTTATGGGTTGACCCAGCCCATGTGCACCCCTAACTATGATACTTTTACTCCTAAATGAGTTTTCGATGAGACAAATCATTAATGATTGAGGATAAATAGTTTATATTATAGTTGTTCTTGCAGTGGAAGTTAAAAGGTAGTTATATTGAGAAACATGGATATATACATGTCTTTATGTTGTAAATAACAATTATTCTTTTTAGATAATAAAAAAAATCACAAAAATATTTCCTTACCATCAATTTAATATTTTTCTTTCTTCATTTTCAAGAAACATAAGATTGCTCTAACAAATTGATATCAAGGAGATCGATTCAATTTTAGCTGTTTGCAATGGTAAATAGGAGCACAACATCAAATCAATTTTTAGAAAATCTACCAATTTTCAAAGGTGAAAACTATGATAGGTAGATTGCCAAATGAATGTTATATTTAAATTTTAAGATGTGGTTAAAATTGTGTATAATAGCATACCTGCATTGGAGACTAATGCAAATGATACTCAACGGGCTGCACACAAGGAGCATAGGAAGGAAGATGGAAAATCTCTAATCCTAATTCAACATTGTATGGATCCTAATGTTTTTTAGAAGAACATTGAATAAGAATTAACCAAAGAAGCGTGAGAGAAAATAACTATGAGAGAAAATAACTACTAGTTGTCGCACCACAGGTATGCATGCTTGAACTTCAGAAGTCTAAGTCTGCTTAACATGAAGAAGATGGTGTGTGGACTACCTCTAATAAAGAAGCCAAATCAGATATGTTAAGAATGTTCACTACTACGGAAAACCTCTTTCACAACGGTTAGGAAAGGAGTACCATCACGCGGGTCATATCATTTTTAAGTAGGATGTGGTTGTAAGTTCGTTGTTTCTATCGCAGTCTGGAAACAGTTATTGAAAGGAAGGACGTGCGCCCCTTATCATAGCGGTTATACCTATAAACTGTTGTGATACTTACACATAGGTATTGGGTTCGAAACCCATAAGCACAAATTATGTAAATCATATATGACCTTTGATCACAGTTACAATATATAACCGCTTTGAAAATTGCCCAGAGTTTATTAAATAATATGTAGATTGCATGTTTTCTATACACCTCAATAAAGAAATACAAGCTTTCAAATTGATAAATAAGTCTATAATTTGAAATTTAAGCTATTCTTGAAAACCAACTTAAACAAACCATTGTTTTTTATTGCATGCGTCTCATCGTGCATTTCATACTCTTTTACATATATATTGTGGTTTATTGGTATAACTCCTTAGATACATCGTTGTCTTTTATTATAGTTAAATTTTGTGAAGTTAATGAAATTTAACTATAATCTAAGACAACGATGCATCTGAGGAGCCAGGTCATTATACAATAATCTATATGTAATAAAACATCAAATGAACGATGAGATGCATGCAATCTGAAAACAATGATTTATTTAAGTAGGTTTTCAAATACAATTTAATTTTCAGATTATAGTATCTATGTCAATTTAAATGAATGTATTTTAAGTGAGGTGTATGGAAAAACAAGCCATCTACATATTATATAATAAACTTAAACAACAACATACAACGGAACCATATATTATAAATTTGTGAGCAATGAAAAAGATATCTTATAAATTTCCAGGATGCACCTTTTTATTGTAACTAATTGTGGAACATGAATCAATTATGAAGTTTATCAAGTTTGTGAAGCTATGAAGAAATATAAAGAGGAAGAAGCTTACACAATAGCTTCTGACTTCTTATATTTCTTCTCATAGTATCTCAAACTAGATGAAGTTTGTTTCTACTATCGTTTCTTTATTAACTAAAATGTTTTGTTATTGTTGAGTCATACAACAACCATGAAAAACATCTTGTTTGTGAAGCTATGAAAAAAATACAAGATGGATGAAATTTCCATCATAGCTTCATGCTTCTTGTACTTTTTTTCATAGCTACAACAACAATATGTAGCATAGCCAAAGTATGGTATTTGTTAAGGTAGTGAAGACGAATCTGAAAAAATGAGATTAATTAATCAACAAAAATAACATGCAACAAACGAGATAATGGGGAACCATATAACAATAAGATGTAAGAAGAAGAAAACCTTAACGTGTATGAATGAAAAAATGGGGAAGAAGAAGAGAAAAATGGGTGCTAAGGTTTCACTATGAAGAAAACGACGCTATTGTCAAGATTCACGACTAATGGCGGAGAAGAAGAGGAAAATTGGGTGCTAGGGTTTCACTGTGAAGGAAGCGGAGCTACTGTCAAGATTCACGGCTAATGGAAAAGAAGAAGAAAAAAATGGGTGCTAGGGTTTCAGTGTGAAATAAATGGCGCTAATGTCAATAAGTGAGTGTTCATTCGTTTATATATGGGTAAATTATTTCACAACGGTTATCTATCAACCGTATTGATAAGTATTTATTTATTATAACTATATCACAACGGTGGAGCACACCAACCGTAGTCATATCCCTATAATATTTTTATATAAAAAAATAAAAAAGAAACAATGCACCTTAACATTAAAGGAATAATATATATGATGGTGTTGAGGATCGAACCCATGAAAGCTTGATGGTTTTACCACAGTTGGCTTTTCAATCGTTGTTATATACAATTAATTTTTACCCAAAAAACAAAAATAATATGGTAGCGCCTTATTTTAGAGATGTCACTTCGGTGTAGTGAAGAACTATGGTGATCATGGCGTTGTTGTTTTTGCATTTTGTAGTAGTGGTTGCAAAACCCAACAAGCAAGGAAGTCATTCGAATGTGACTTATCTATGAAGTCAAGGCAAAAGCTAGAGCTAGTTTATTCTGATGTGTGTGGACCTTTTGAATTAACTTTAAATGGAGATAACTTCTATTTCCTAACTTTCGTAGATGATCTCACAAGATATATATGGATTTATCTGATTGAAAGGAAGAGTGATGTATTTCCTAACTTAGCAAAATGAATGCAATATTAAGAAATTGAGAAATGGAGGTGGATTTGAATATACCTTTATGGAATTTGCAAAATTATATAATGATGAAGGCATAAATCATGAGATCTTAGCACTATACACATTACAATACATTGGAATATCATAACGGAAGAATAGAAATATATTGAATATGGCCAAGAGCATGTTGAAACTAAGGATATACTAAAGTGATTTTAGGGTGAAACATTTTCAACAGTTGTGTATATTCTTAACAGATGTCCAACAAAGAAGATGTTGCACAAAACACCTTATGAGGCCATGACAAGGTTAAAGCTAAATGTTGTCCATTTCAAGGTATTTGGATCAATGTGCTTCAGACATGTACCTGAAAAATTGAGGAGAAAGCTAGATGATAGAAGTCAAGTTATGGTTTTCATTGGTTATCACTAAAGTGATGCTTACAAACTGTAAGTTTTGAGTGCACAAACTAAGAGGGGGGGTCAATTAGGTTTAACATAATTTTCCCATTTTTAGATGATAATTCATGTGTTCTTTTTTTTTTGAAGTTTTGATGAACTTTGAAAATTAAAGTGCACATAAATAAATGTTGAAATATAAAGAATACAGTGATATATCTTCCCTCACATCTAGGGCTCAGCCGGATAATATATTTATGTGGCCGGTATCTCTCGAACTCTTTCCCAAATTGTTCCTTCCCCCAATAATGATAAAGCAAACCATACGACTGATACTTCTCAAAGTGATGGCTCTGATAACGAACTGCACAGATTTGCTGACTCAGTACTGAGAACAACAGGAGATAGAGAAGATGGTAACTTTGAGGCTTCTTCTGCTATGGGTTCTCGTTCAATCGTTCAGTGTGCTTTGTGTAAGGAGAAGGTCAGTCCAATCACTAATGTCATTGACATGTCCTCTGATGATGAACTCATCAAAAGTGTGGATCCTAGGATTGCAAAGAAGTTGCAGGCTCAGAAAGGAAATAATGTGGGTGATGCAAATTCTCCCAAATCCAACAGGAAGCAGGTGACGTAAACATTCCTATGGACTGTGTTGACCCTGAAAGTCAGAATTTCAGAAAAATATATGTAAGGGGAAAATGTGTGCTCTTCTCCCTAGCCGTGATCAACAGGTTCATGAAAGGTGTGCGGAAGAAAGTTGTGATCTGGAGGTGACTGATAATCAAGTCTGCAGGGAGATTACTACAAATCAGGTCACTGCTTGGCCTATGAGAGGCAAACTGTCTGCTAGTCAACTCAGTGTAAAATATGCCATTCTGCATAGGATTGGAGCTGCCAATTGGGTCCCCACCAATCATACTTCAACAGTGTCAGTTGGGTTGGGAAAGTTTCTTTATACTATAAGTACCAAAACTAGCTTCGACTATGGTACTTATATCTTTGATCAGATAGTAAGACATGTTGCAACCAACTCCACCAAGATGCCTATTGCATTTCCTTCCTTGATGTGTGGGATTATTCTCCATCAGCGTCCTGGAATCTTGTTAAGCACGGATGCTATTTGTAAGCGAGAGTCTTCCTTATCTCTCCATGAAAAATTGTTTGCTGGTAAACATGTTGCAGATATTGTTCTAACATCTGCTAAGAAGAAGTCGTCTACCACAGCTGATGTGATTGTAGCTTTGAAGGAATCTTGCAAGGACTTGGACAATATCATTGCCACTAGTATCAAAAGAAAGGTTTCCATTGAATAATTAATCAAGAGTCTTGAATAGGCTGCTGAAGAAGTTAAAACCAATATTGAAGATGATGATAGTGTCTCTGGGTCTGAATATGATGAGGATGCTTAAGTTGCTTAGGTTTTTTTTGTCTTTGGCCTGTAATGACAAGTGTTATGTCTGTAGCTACTAGTTAATCTAATTGTACCTTTCTATTTCTTAGTATTGTTTGTTTGGCATATTTTGGTTAAAAAGGGGGATCATGGTTGAATAGTAGTAGCTAAAGTTAAGGGGGAGAATCTGTGCTGATGGGTGTTGATGGGTGCTGATGTTGTCTTATTGAGGGGTAGAATGATTGGTGCTGATGTTGTCTTATTGAGGGGGAGAATCTGAATCTGTGCTGGTCTTATGTGTGATGATAATGTTTTAGCCAACATTTGCCAAAGGGGGAGTTTGTTGCTTATGTGTGTTGGCAGCTATTTTGGTAAAACATTTTATCAGGGTGTTTTTGCAAGATGTCAAAACAGATGTCTTGACATCGTGTCTTTAAATATGATATGTTTGATTATTCCTATTTTAAGGTTTTATTTGTGTTAGGTTCGTTTGCTTAATCTCAGAAGGAATCTTCTCAAGTTATTCCAGCATTAGTGAAGTAATATAACCCTACTGATTTGAGTTATTATGGGTTGCTTCTTAACCCTATTTTTTGGCCCAAGCCCGTGCTTGCTTGTCCGCTGCTACTTCTAATTCTATTTAAGGGCTGCACAATCCTAATTGTGTCGTGGCTTTTGTTAAGGACTCTGAGTTTTGTTTTGCCTAGTAATTAGGTATATGAGTCCATTGTAATCCTCTCTTGTATCGGTTTGATACTAGAGGTGGAGTAGTTTCTTTAAGTTGGAATTTGTTGATCATCCATAAGCTTTTAAGCAAGTGATGATCTTGTTTCTTTGAAGAGTGTATTTTTCATCTTTGTTTGTTTTGTTAGTTGTCACAGGGGTTCTATGATTAAAGGGTTTGAGGAGGGCCTCACACCTAGGGGATTCTTAGGTAGAAGTCATAGGAAGGGTAGTGATTAAGTGAGAAGTGTAAACTGGGAGTTTGACTTCGAATTGATACTATCGAATATTGGTTTCATCCCTGGCTTGGTAACCCCCAGAGTATAAAGGTTGTTTTTGAACTGGGTTAACATATCGTTGTGTTCTTTACTTTCTGCACTATTTTACCTGCTGTCATATACTTGTTCATAATTGTTAAAGTGCTCAGATATTGTGTCGTGACATCTCATTCGACATCTTATATTTGATACCAGAATTTCAAATAATAAAATCAAACAAAAAATTCATATTAATGTATTAAACAAAATAGGTAAAATGAAATTCAACATTATAAAAATATTACAACATACTATTTAAGCTTCTATTAACCAAGCACAACAAAAGAACTCATAGTGTTCATATTTTCAACATGGAGTCAACAATACTAAGTTATGTCATCAGATTCGTTAACTAGACAACATGACTAGTGGCGGCAAAACAAACACTAAAATTTGTTTGAATAGTAGAAAAGGTTGGAAGAGTTTCTTTCTTTTTCTGGATATTTTTCCTCTAGCCAACATAAAAATGTATTCAGAGATTTACTTTCTATTTTGAGAACTCACCAAAATTTGAATTTGTGCACACTTTGATATTCAAGAGAAACATGAAATCCTGGAGCGATAAGAGAATTAAATAATAAAAACTCATAATTAGATCAATACTATGTATGAGGGAGTACCTAGATAAACGAGTACTCTTAATATACTAAATTTTATGATAGTGGAACTGTCATACCCCAAAATTTGCCCATCATATTTCAAATAATTTGGTTCAAGCACTGAGGAATAAGCTTACTTACCTATCTCCTAAGCAACAAGCCTCCAACTAGGGTTTTTCTCTTCTCCATGTAAAATCAGTTTCTGATGCCCCAGGTGGACTTCATGGCATCCCATATGCTTCAAATTATCTTCATGCCAATTTTCAAGCACTAACTCATAAGATTGCTCATTCAACTGCACAAATGATCCACAGTCGAACAGTTTGACCTAAAAGTCAACTATGGTCAAATCACATTCAAAACTCCTGATTTTTGGTCAAAAACAATATTTTGAAGTCACATTCATCATTTGATCAAGGGTTGATCATGATTAGTCAAGGAAATCTCATAAATCATCCAAACTTAAAGTTACTAAATTAGGGTTTCTAGGAGAAAGTCAACCCAACTTTGACTGATCATATCTCTCTCATAATTCATCATAAATTCCCCAACCAAAGCTCATTATCAAGGAAATTCAATTCTATACAACTTTGATGTTAGGTCCAAAGTCAAGAAATGCACCAGTTGAGAGATATGAGCCAAAACATTACAGGTCCTTCTAGAAGCTCACAAAAAGCTGTTTTTTGTCGGGAGCCATATCTTCAAGATAAAATTCTCAAATGCAAAAAGTTTTCTATAGTGTCTTGTAGAGGACATCTTGGAATTTCCAAAAAGTCCTAGATCATTCCCATATGATAAATATTGAATGAGTTATGGCTTGTACAAGTTGGTCGATTTTGAGAAAAAGCATGAAGCCCTAAGTGATGAATTTTGTATTTTTAAATAATGGGCCATTGGTTTTGGACTTTCCACGAGATAGTAAGCTTATTAGAGGCCCAATGGTCATTTGATGTTTATTTTATGATTTTATTCCATTTATTTTTGAATTTATTTACTTAAATTCAATTTAAATCAAATAAAATCATAACTTGATGCCTAAGGTCCATGTGGCTTTTTGATCAGATCCAAATTCATCATCCAAGGGCCATAACACGTGAATAAAGTTGTGGAAAATAGAATGGAACTTGAAAAGGAAAGATTTGGTGCATAATCAAAATAATTTTTTTTAATCAAAGCAATTATTTCTTCCCAAGATTTCAACCCTAATTCTCCTCTTTATATATTCACACATCATTCAACATCAAACGACCACGATCTCCTTGCCTAAAAAAAACAAGTTCCAAAGTTTCAAAAACTAGGGTAAGCCAAAAGTTCCCTACACAGCCACTCTACATATCAAATTCTCGTTCCATTCAACTCACAAGGTGTTAGAGAGTAAGTCTGAATGAATTACAGCACATAACCATACCAAGAACTCGTGCTCTATGATTCACATATTCATACATTTTTTGTTAAATTCGTATCTCTAAAATTACTGTGTTTTAATGAGATCTAACCACATGTACAAGTTCCTGGTAATATTTAGAGCAAGGTTGAACCATTAAAACAAGGCTTGGGAGCTTAAATTATGAATTGACATGGCTAGGGCATACAGGGTGTTCGCTTTCGTTCCTCATGTCATAGCCACTTTTAGACAAAAGCGACGCCATATTTGAACTCCTGGAATGTTTTTAAGTGGATCTGGACACCTTTATTGTTTTGCTAACGTCGTTTTGTTGAGTTTTTAAATTTTGCATAATAGGCAGAAAAATCTGCAGGTAAATCCATGGCTATTTCCGCAGGTACCAAGGAAGAAGAAGATGGACAGTAAATGAAGACTGGTTGACTGCTTGCGTGGCGCGTTTGCGAGTCTTGGTTCGATGGTCAACGTCCATGTGTGCGTGCATTTGACTGATCACGGAAATTGCATTCTATTATTTATTATTTCTTGTCCATACAGATAACAGCGAACGAAATTGATACAAGTGGTGGATGCGTTTGTTGGTAATCCTGGGGTCCTGGGGTCGATCCCCAATGTGACCACCCCTTTTCATTTTTTTTTCTTTCTCTTTTATGTTTTTCTTCAATCTAACAAATTAGTTATTTAATTAACTAATCAACCAATTAAACCATAATTAACCATTATTAAAAAAAAATCATTAGAGTTAACTTAATATCAATCCACTTTTTTAATAATTTTTTTTCTCATTTTAATTTGACTTAGAATTAGGATTTAATTTCTTTTCATAAAAAACCAACAAAAAAATATTTGTTTTTCCTTTTAAATTAATTAATCATTTAACCTAGTTTTTTTGTTAAACTTAATTAATTAGGAACTTAGACTAATTTTAGGGTAAAATTGATTAGACAATAGGTTTAGCCAATTAGTGTATATATTTAATTAGAATAAATTTTAAACTTAATAATTAATTAATAATTAGAAAAAATAGGTTTTAATTAAGTCCAACCTTTAATATATTTTCAAACCCTGATCTCATCATCTCTATTCCATCTCTTTCTCGACTTTATGATTCATTCGCTGTTCGTTTAATCGCATATTTATTTATTACTTTATTCTTCTTTAAAATTCTAGAGATCATGTATAGGTTGCAAAGTTTTATTGTAATAGTTTTTTAAATTAGAATTTATTTCCCGCATATCCCCATTTTTGATTATGTACTCCCCTCCCCGAAGCCCTGTAATAGCTAGGACCTCTACTTTATGCCTTTACTTTCCTGTACAATATTATATGCTAGCGTGTGTTAGTAATTTAGGGCGTGAAAAGAAATTAACCTCGATCTACATCACTACCTAAAAAGAAAAAATACTCTGAAACAACACACATGATTACTGCACACACTCACCCCTAGGGTACGCCCTTTTGGTTGCCTTCGATTACATGGTCGTCAGTCCCTCGAATATAGAGGTACCCAATAGCAAAATGTCTTTCGATTAAAATCATCAAAGATCATGGTCCCTCGATGACCCTCAAATTGTTGCCTATGAATAAATGATCTAGACCCTCGATTGGTTGCCTACGAAAGATGATTGTCCCTTCGAATTTGCTAAAGGTACCTCTATCATGTTGCCTTCAAACGACCTTCGAGACCCTTCGATGTCCCGAACACGTCCAATAGATAGAACTACCTACCCACAAATGGTATGGTTAGCCCTATCCCTCCAAAAAGCCTAAAAGTATAGGAGAGACTAGGTATAGGGTAAGTAGCCTTTAGTTTGCTTGCTCAACATGAAATATACTTTCCACACCCCATTTTTCAACATTGTCTCTTCACACATTTTCAAAATCAAACTGTTTTTCAAAACACACACACTATGCTTTTTTTCAGCCTTTCAAACAAAACAAAACGAGCTAAGCAAACTAAGAGCCCGTAGATAACTACGGATGAAAAGGGTGCTAACGCCTTCCCTTTTCATAACTTACCCCCCGAACTCAAGTCTTTTCTTAAAAAGGTTTTTCCTGTACTTTTATGCCTTTCCATAATTGGACAAAATAAAAGTCGGTGGCGACTCTTGCTCACTGCAACATTTGTTTGCGAAATAAATTAAAGTCAGTTCTCCCACCGAGTTACAGAACTGGCGACTCTGCTGGGGAGTATTTTTAAGAGGGGTTTACCTTAGGGCTTAGATCACCATTGTTTGTTTGTTTGCTTTATTCTTAAATGGTATTGCTTGGGATTGTTTCTGAGTGAAAGATTCTAACCTGAATCTCGAGACGCTTTAGGTGTGTGGCAATAGACCAAGGAGACTGTACGCCATATCCCGATATGGTTGATCTGGTAGCCACCATTAATGCGACATTTTGGCTTGTCCTGGTGGCCCTTGAATGTGATCAAGGAGACATTAGACTACCATGTGGTGTCATTAGCACTAATTCGCCCTTAGAACCTTAGTTAAACTTAACTTTGGCCTATTAGAAAGTAGCAAGATGGCTGGATTTGGATTCCTGACCGAAGTTGGTTGATACTCAAAGCTACACTCATTGAGATCAATCTTTCAAGATATTTTCAGTCAGCCACTCGAGCGCTGACTGAGATAATGCTTTCGAGAAAGATCAGGGATATGAGCTCCTTAGAACCCGGTTACTATTGTAGGACAGGTTGAACCAACTTAACTTCCGTGGGGAGGGTACTCACCTATGGACTACATGCAAGCCTCTAAACCTAAGGACACTTATGTGAATTGCTTGTGTGTACTACTAACCCTTTGGTTTCTTGTAGGTTTGGTTTGTAGGACTTATCTGTCCTTACTATCTTACGCTTTGCCTGATGCATTGCATTCAAGAAATGCACCAGTTGAGAGATATGAGCCAACAAATTACAGGTCCTTCTAGAAGCTCGCAAAAAACTGTTTTTTGTTAGGAGCCATATCTTCATGATAAAATTCTCAAATGCAAAAAGTGTTCTAAAGTGGCTTGTAAAGGACATCTTGGGCTTTCCAAAATGTCCTAGATAGTTCCCATATGATAAATATTGAATGAGATATGGCTTGTACAAGTTGGTCGATTTTGAGAAAAAGCATGAAACCCTAAGTGATGAGTTTTGTATTTTTAAATAATGGGCCAATGGTTTTGGGCTTTCCACGTGATAGTAAGCTTATTAGAGGCCCAATGGTCATTTGATATTTATTTTATGATTTTATTCCATTTATTTTTGAATTTATTTACTTAAATTCAATTTAAATCAAATAAAATCATAACTTGATGCCCAAGGTCCATGTGGCTTTTTGATCAGATCCAAATTCATCATCCAAGGGCCATAACACGTGAATAAAGTTCTGGAAAATAGAATGGAACTTGTAAAGGAAAGATTTGGTGCATAATCAAAATAAAATGTTTTTTTTAATCAAAGCAATTATTTCTTTTCAAGATTTCAACCCTAATTCTCCTCTCTATATATTCACACATCATTCAGCATCAAACGACCACAAATTCCTTGCCTCAAAAAAACAAGTTCCAAACTTCCAAAGTTTCAAAAACTAGGGCAAGCCAAAAGTTCCCTACACAGCCACTCTACAGATCAAATTCTCGTTCCATTCAACTCACAAGGTGTTAGAGAGTAAGTCTGAATAAATTACAGCACATAACCATACCAAGAACTCGTGCTCTATGATTCACATATTCATACATTTTTTTGTTAAATTCGTATCTCTAATATTACTGTGTTTTAATGAGATCTAACCACATGTACAACTTCCTGGTAATGTTTAGCGCAAGGTTGAACCATTAAAACAAAGCTTGGGAGCTTAAATTGTGAAGTGCCATGGCTAGGGCATACATGGTGTTCTCTTTCGTTCCTCATGCTATAGCCACTTTGAGATAAAAACGACGCCATATTTGAACTCCTGGCATGTTTTTAAGGGGATCTGGGCACCTATATTTTTTTGCTAACGTCGTTTTGTTGAGTTTTTAAATTTTGCATAATAGGCAGAAAAATCCACAAGTAAATCCATGGCTATTTCCGCAGGTAATCCGCAGGTACCAAGGAAGAAGAAGATGAACAATAAACGAAGATTGGTTGACTGCTTGCGTAGCGCGTTCGCGAGTCCTGATTCGCTGGTCAACGTCCATGTGTGTGTGCATTTGAATGACCAGGGAAATTGCATTCTATTATTTATTGTTTCTTGTCCATACAGATAATAGCGAACGAAATTGGTACAAGTGGTGGATGCGTTTGTTGGTAATCCTGGGGTCCTGGGGTCTATCCCCAGCGTGACCACCCCTTTTCATATTTTTTTTCTTTCTCTTTTATGTTTTTCTTCAATCTAACAAATTAGTTATTTAATTAACTAATCAACCAATTAAACCATAATTAACCATTATTAAAAAAACAACCATTAGAGTTAACTTAATATCAATCCACTTTTTTAATAATTTTTTTTCTCATTTTAATTTGACTTAGAATTAGGATTTAATTTCTTTTCATAAAAAATCAACAAAAAAAATATTTGTTTTTCCTTTTAATTTAATTAATCATTTAACCTAGTTTTTTTGTTAAACTTAATTAATTAGGAACTTAGACTAATTTTAGGGTAAAATTGATTAGCCAATAGGTTTAGCCAATTAGTGTATATATTTAATTAGAAATAATTTTAAACTTAATAATTAATTAATAATTAGAAAAAATAGGTTTTAATTAAGTCGAACCTTTAATATATTTTCAAACCCTGATCTCCTCATCTCTATTCCATTTCTTTCTCGACTTTATGATTCACCCGCTGTTAGTTTAATCGCATATTTATTTATTACTTTATTCTTCTTTAAAATTCTAGAGATCATGTATAGGTTGCAAAGTTTTATTGTAATAGTTTTTTAAATTAGAATTTATTTCCCGCATATCCCCATTTTTGATTATGTACTCCCTTCCCCGAAGCCCTGTAATAGCTAGGACCTCTACTTTATGCCTTTACTTTCCTGTACAATATTATATGCTTGCGTGTGTTAGTAATTTAGGGCGTGAAAAGAAATTAACCTCGATCTAAATCACTAACTAAAAAGATAAAATACTCTGAAACAACACACGTGATTGCTGCACACACTCACCCCTAGGGTACGCCCCTCTTGGTTGCCTTTGATTACATGGTAGTCAGTCCCTCGAATATAGAGGTACCCAATAGCAAAACGTCTCTCGATTAAAATCATCAAAGATCATGGTCCCTCGATGACCCTCGAATTGTTGCTTATGAATACATGATCTAGACCCTCGATTGGTTGCCTACGAAAGATGATTGTCCCTTCGAATTTGCTGAAGGTACCTCTATCTTGTTGCCTTCATTTGACCTTCGATGACCCTTCAATGTCCCGAACACGTCCAATAGATAGGACTACCTACCCACAAATGGTATGGTTAGCCCTATCCCTCCGAAAAGCATAAAAGTATAGGAGAGACTAGGTATAGGGTAAGTAGCCTTTAGTTTGCTTGCTCAACATAAAAAATACTTTCCACACCCCATTTTTCAACATTGTCTCTTCAGACATTTTCAAAATCAAACTGTTTTTCAAAACACACACACACAATTTTCTTTTTTTCAAGCCTTTCAAACAAAACAAAACAAGCTAAGTAAACTAAGAGCCCGTAGATAACTATGGATGAAAAGGGTGCTAACTCCTTCCCTTTTCATAACTTACACCCGAACTCAAGTCTTTTCTTAAAAAGGTTTTTCCTTTACTTTTATGCCTTTCCATAATTGGACAAAATAAAAGTCGGTGGCGACTCTTGCTCACCGCAACATTTGTTTGCGAAATAAATTAAAGTTTGTTCTCCCACCGAGTTACAGGAACTTAGGTAAGTTCTTATAGAATTTTGAGGCCGAATTTCTAGAGTCTTCACTAAACTGGGATAGGCATTTAGGGTAATTAAGCACTGGCTTTTTGAATACACCATAAGAAAAGTTTGTGTGTAAGTTTAATGTCTGAGATAGAGTTCAAGTCAGTTGTGCACTCTTGTTGAATACAAATCTTACTTGCTAAGCACGAATTCAAGTCATATGCACATTTATTTATGCACAAATTTAGAAACATTCGACGTTACTTCTGAAATAGTTTTTTAATGCAAGTGGGGGATTGTTGGAATATGTAAATATTCCAATATGGAGATGAATTTGAAAAATCTCCTTAGGTTCCACAATGTTAAAAATTATGTGTGTTTTTGTGTTAATTGAGAAAACTTTAAGTCTCACATTGCTTACATTACTTACCTTGCATAGCTTACTTCATCATGTAAGAAATGCACATGTTTCATTCTAAAACACACCAAAAATTTCTTTGGGTTATTCCTTCCTCACTCTCTTTGTGAAGTCAAGCTTCCCTATGTTGAATATGTTTTGATGAAGGCGAAGCTTTTGATATCAAGAAGACAAAGATGAAACTCAAGATAAAGCATTATGTTCAAGGCTTTGCAATCAATGAAATTAAGTTTCAAGAATGTATAATGACAATACTTACCTTCACTAAAATTTTAGATGCTCAAAATATTTTATACATTTTCATTTCTAAAATTTTCAAATTATCGTGTATAAAAATCTTTGATTCAAATGCATAAAAAAACTTATTTAAAAAAGTTCTCAGCACTTTTTAAGTCAGATCTAGTTAATTGACTTAACAAAACCTAATGCTGTTTGAAATTTGAATAATTATTTGAAATTCAAAAAACAATCTGCATTTGTTAAGCCAGGTATCTGTTAAAACCAACTTAACAAGTCCTGTACGAATTTGAAAAACCAGCCACTTTTTAACACTTTTTCATGCAACTCTTCATGAAACCTTTTTATTTTAACTTGGCATTTGTTCATTATAATTTTTCATGACTTCACCATGATTCATAAATGTGTTATGCTCATATGAATACATGAAATTTCAAATTACAATTCACCTCTTCCAATCAAACATTTAAACTTTCAAAATTCCCATATCAAGTATTTCAACTTTTATTCAAGAATCTTTCTGCATACATTCACATCATCTAAACCAGAAAATTCTTGAGAATTCTAACACTTTAATGTTTGTGAATTATTGCCATTGGAAAGGAAGATCAATTACATTGATATATCACTTAAGATGATAAAAGTGATAATTACTCTACATCTTTATTCATCATTTATTGTAAGAAATTCCTAAGTATCAAGGATTGTTTAATATTAGGTGTATTTCCATGTTGTCCAGGATTATTGGAAACAAGAGTAGAAAAGAAAGGATTGTTTTCTTGTTCTACTTGGTTGGTTTGTAACCTTGCTATCCAGGATTGTTGGAAGCAAGAGAGTTGAGTTTGAATGGATTGTTCTCATTTCAACATGGTTGATCACATGAAGATTGTTCTTGGTGATTGTGTTGGTCTTGTACAAGTCCTAACAATATGAAAATCTCTTTCATATTAAAAGGGGACTACAGTTTTCTCAGATTGTGAGGGGAACCAAGATACGTTCTTGTGTTCTTTATTCTATTCTGCACTATATTTTTTTATTAAACATCGCCAAACCCAAAAAATAAAGTAACATACCACTTAAACCGGAAATTGATTATTGCACCTATTTCAACCCCCTCTTAGGTGCACTCTTAAACTTACAATTGGCATCAGAGCAGGTTATAGGTAACCTGTTCCTAAAAAATCAATGGCTTCCGCACATCCGATTTTCAAAAATGGCGGTAGCAATAACAAACCTCCACTGTTTTGTGGTGAATACTTTGGTTTTTGGAAAAATCGCATGAAAGAACATTTATAATCTCAAGGAAAAGAAGTATAGAAAGCGGTAGTAAATAGTCATTTCGTTCCTACAAATGTTGTTAATGGTGTTGGCACCCCGAAGCCCAAGTTTCATGTGATGGAGATGATGAGAAAAGGTCCTTTATAACAAGAAAGCAATAATTTTTCTTCAAGGTGCTCTTAGCATGGAAGAATTCTTTTGCATTTAAACATGTACAACAACAAAGGAAATACATGATACATTGGTGGAAACTCATGAAGGAACCGCTGAAGTTAAAAGATCTCGGTTGAACACTTTAAGTCAAGAGTACACGAGTTATTTAGAATGCATCCCCGAGAATCTATCATTGACTCGCCAAAAAAGATTTGTTCATTTGACAAATCACATGATAGCGCTCGGTAAGACAGTTACTAACGATGAATTAAATTTAAAAGTACTTAGATCTTTATCTAGGGAATAGCAACCTAAATTAACATCGATAGCCAAAAAGAAAATTTTATCAACTATGACTTCTGCAACGTTGTTCGAAAAAATTCAATAATATTATACGGAACTTGGAAGACTTAAAAACCATGAAATACAAGTAAAATATTCAAAAAGACATTTCCTTAAAAACGAGAATCAAACATCATGATAGCAATCAAGATGATGAGTCCACTAGTGAAAAAGATGATGATCTCATTAAGAAGTTTGAAAAGTTTCTAAGAAAAGAAAGAAAAAAGGAGATCATTAAAAGGGAAGCACTAACAAGGAAGGTTACATGCTTTAAATATGGAGAAAAAGGACATGTTAAAATGAATGCCCTACACTTGAAAAGAAGAATAAATACTTCAAGAGAAAGAAGGATAAAAAGTCAAAGAAAGCATATATAGCATGGAAAGATAATGAAGTAAATTCATTTTCCGATTCCAAAAGCAAAGAATGTGTTAATCTTGCATTGGTGACTTCACATCTCTCCGACGATGGAGAAGAAGAGTTTAGTAATGAAATATATTCTTATGATTATGATGCTCTATGTGCTATTGAAGAACACCTTAATGAATTAATATTTTGTATAAAAAGGTATCAACCCAAAAGAAACAAATTTAATCTCTTGAAGAAAATATTGACACCATGGAAAAAAATTTAAAGTTGAAAAATCAAAGTTTTTTTTAAAAAGAAAAACAAAATCTTACATGCAAAGAGTGTGATTTACTTTCTTTTCAATTTGTTAAATTAAAAAGAGTTCTTGAAATATATGAAAAAGGAAAAATTGGTTTGGATGGTGTCCTTAGTCAACAAAGATATTTTAATGATAAAAGTGGACTTGGTTATTCTATATTTAACAAACCAAGTACTCGTAAAACTATCTTTGCTAAGGCAAGTGACCAATCCGACAAGGAAAAAGTGCATAAAGCTCAAAAGGTTCATGATCATCCTAAGAAGATATTTTATAAAAAGAAATCCTATGTTCCTATATATAGAAGTAACTTTGTTTCTACATATTTTTATTTAGGTATAAGTGGATATACACCTAATGCTTATTATGTAAAAACTTTAGTGTGGCAAGTGGACATTATGTAAGAGCAAAGAAAGTAACTGATTATGGAGGACCCAAGGCACATTGGGTACCCAAAAAATTAATTTATTTTTTATATTTGCTTGAAGACCACTACAAATCTATGGTATCTTGATAGTGGTTATGCTAACCATTTGACGGGAGATATAAACTAACTTTCAAATCTAGTTCTAAAGTCCAAGGGTTATGCCACATATGGGGAAAACCTTAAAGGAATTATTTTTTGACAAAGGAAAAGTTGGAGCACCACCTTTTACATTCTTAGAAGTTGGTTAGTCACAAACAGTTGGTTTGTGCAGGTTGTTAGTCACCAGCAGTTCGACTTGTGCATTGTATTGCGAGTCACACCCGTGGGTTGTGCAATTGTAATCAAGTTCCGATTATAGTGGATTAAGTCCTCATTGAGAGAGGCAAATCACCTGAGGAGGGTGGACTGGAGGTAGCCTTAGTTGAGAAGGTGAACCCGGATAAAAATCATCGTGTTCTGTCTATTGTTTTTAAGTCAGAAAAAGAATCAATTATTCTTCCCCCCTTCTAAGTGTTTTCTCAACCTTCAACTTAAACTTTCAAAATTTCCATTTCAAGTATTTCAGCTTTTATTCTAGAATCTTTCTGCATACATTCACATCATCTAAACCAGAAAAAAAAAACTTGAGCATTCTAACACTTTAATGTTTGTGAATTATTGTCATTGGAAAGGAAGATGAATTACATTGATATATCACTTTAAGATTATGAAAGTGATAATTACTCTACATCTTTATTCATCAATTATTGTAAGAAATTCCTAAGTATCAAGGATTGTTTGATATTAGGCGTGTTTTCTTGTTGTCCTGGATTGTTGGAAACAAGAGAGTAGAAAAGAAAGAATTATTTCTTGTTCTACTTGGTTGATTTGTATCCTTGCTATCCAGAATTATTAGAAGCAAGAGAGTTGAGTTTGAGAGATTGTTCTTATTTCAACTTGGTTGATCACAAGAGGATTGTTCTTGGTGATTGTGTTGGTCTTGTACAAGTCCTAACAATTGTAAAATCTCTTTTATGTTGAAACGGGACTGGAGTACTCTCTGATTGTGAGGAAAATCAGGATACATTCTTGTGTTCTTTATTAATTTCTGCACTTAATTTTTTTCGTAAACATAGTCAAACAAAAAAAAAAGTAACATACCACTTAAATCGGAAATTAATCATTGCACCTATTTTACCCCCTCTTAGGTGCACTCTTAAACTTACATTATTTACTTTGCATTGTCGAGTTGTTTAAGCGTCAACTTCTCCTCTCTTTTTTTTTCTACTTGTTGATTTTTTTTTATTATTTTCTTGAATTCTCTTTAAAGAATTATTTGAATGACTCATCATTTAAGAAATTGCGAAATAATTTTTTGGATTCTCTTGCGAGAATTATTTAAATTTCTTCTTTTTCGGAAATTATTTTGAATGTTCAAATGATCATATTAAATTCTCTTTGGAGAATTATTTGAATTTTTCCTTGTTTGAGAAATTATTATGACTGATCTTTATACCAGATACTACGATTGGTATTTATACCATATTCATTGGTCCTTGTACTGTGTGAGATATTGGATCGAACTCTAGTATTGTCGAAGGGTAGCTTCTTGGTTCGACAGTTCGACAGAGTTAAGCATGAAGTCGAAGGATTGTTCACATGCTGGTGTCGAAGTGTGCATGCTGTAGTCGAAGATGGGTCTAGCATGCAGATGTCGAAGATGCTAGGGTTGTTAGCATGTTAAATTAGGTTTTAGTGTTTAAACCCTAATTTGTTAAGTTAGCTTGTTTATTAAGTTGGCTTGTGTAATGGGCCTTGCTGAAAAAGCCCATTAGTTAGTATGTTAGGTTTTATTATAAATAGCATACTAGTCTCTCATCATTGCTAAGCTGCAAATCCTAATTTACGGTGAGAGAGGTTATTTGTTATTCTTGTAAACTTGTAATCTTGTTTTAAGAGAAAGAGAAAGAATAGCAGTTATAACCAATTCTTGTGTTCCTCTTCTTCCTTGTCCTTTATTCTTCCTTGTTTTATACTTTGTTCTTGACATTGAATTCACAACAAATTGGTGCGGTGAGCGTGGAGAAGATGCCTTCAACAAAGTATGAGATTGAAAAGTTCACTGGAGTGAATGATTTCGGTCTGTGGCGCTTGAAGATGAAAGCCCTACTGGTTCAGCAGGGTTGTTTGGAAGCGTTGAAGGGAGAGGCAGCCATGAATGCTGCATTAACGGCAGCGGAGAAGACAACTATGATCGAGAAAGCATACAGCGCAATTTTGTTGAGCCTTGGTGATAAGGTTCTACGACAGGTATCAAAGGAGACGACGGCATCAGGGTTATAAGCGAAACTTGAAAGTTTGTATATGACCAAATCGCTGGTAAATCGACTCTACCTGAAGCAGGCTTTGTATTCATTCAAGATAGTTGAAGACAAAGTATTGGCTGAGCAGTTGGATATGTTCAACAAGCTGATTCTTGATCTTGAAAATATTGATGTGAAGATCGATGATGAAGATCAAGCGCTGTTACTATTGTGTTCTTTGCCTCGATCACATGCTCACTTCAAAGAAACTCTCTTGTATGGAAGGGAGTCCCTGACGTTTGAAGAAGTTCAATCAGCCTTGTACTCTAAGGACTTGAATGAACGAAAGGAGCATAAACCTTCGACTGTTGGCGAAGGTTTGGCCGTTAAAGGAAAACTCTTACGAAAGGATGGTAAGTTCGACAAGAAGAAAGGCAAAAGCCAGTCGAAGACTTACAGTGGCGAAGCATCTGACATTCGATGCTACCATTGTAAGAAGGAGGGTCACACAAGAAAGGTGTGCCCTGAACGCTTGAAATATCATGGAGGTAAGGATAATGGCAACGCTGCCATTGTTCAAGATGATTTCGAATCATCTGATGTTCTTGTGGTTTCAAGCAGTGACTCTAAGAAGGAGTGGATTATGGATTCAGGTTGCACTTGGCACATGACTCCAAACAAAGACTTGTTCGAGGAATTATGTGATCAAGATGGTGGATCAGTATTGCTGGGAAACAACAAGGCTTGCAAGATTGCAGGTGTTGGATCTGTGAGATTCAAGCTCCATGATGAGTCAATAAGGTTGTTGACTGAAGTCAGGTATGTTCCTGATTTGAAGAGAAATCTGCTTTCTCTTGGTGAATTCGACAAGAAAGGATATGTTTTCCAAGGAGAGAAAAGTATCCTAAGAGTCATGAAGGGTTCGAAGGAAGTTTTGAGAGGCGTGAAGAAACAAGGCTTGTATACCCTTGAGGATGAAGTTGTAAGTGGTTCGACAAATGTTGTATCCACGAAACCTTTGTCGAAGACAGAAATCTGGCACATGAGATTGGGCCATGTCAGTGAAAGGGGTCTGGTCGAATTAGGGAAACAAAACCTGCTTGGTGGAGACAAAGTCGAAAAGCTGAAGTTTTGTGAACCCTGTGTACTTGGAAAATCTTGCAGAGTGAAGTTCAACAAAGGCAAACAAAGAACACATGGATCCCTTGATTACATCCATGCTGATCTTTGGGGGCCTGCAAGGTGTGCATCACATTCAGGAGCAAGGTATTTTCTATCCATAGTAGATGATTATTCCAGAAAATTATGGGTATTCATCCAGAAGACTAAGGATGAAACTTTTGAGAATTTCAAAAGTTGGAAGACTCTGGTTGAAAATCAGACTGGCAGGAAGGTCAAGAGGTTGAGAACCGACAATGGCCTTGAATTTTGCAATGAGGCATTCGACAATTTTTGTGCTGCCTTTGGTATTACAAGGCATAGAACTAGTGCAGGTACTCCACAGCAAAATGGTTTGGCTGAAAGATTTAATCGAACTATTTTGGAGAGAGTCAGATGCATGTTGACTAGTGCGGGGTTAAGGAAGGTGTTCTGGGCTGAGGCTGTTTCGACAGCAACATATCTGATAAACAGATGTCCTTCGACAGCGTTAGATATGAAGACACCTGAAGAAGTTTGGTCGGGACATCCACCAGATCTCGACAAACTGAGAGTATTTGGTTGCGTAGCCTATGCTCACATTAGGCAAGACAAGGTCGAACCTAGAGCTCTGAAATGCATGTTCATGGGATACCCTGAAGGAGTCAAAGCTTATAGGCTATGGTGCCTAGAGCCAGGTCACAGGAGGTGTATCACCAGTCGAGATGTAGTTTTCAATGAAGCTGAAATGGCTTTTAAGAAAACTGATGATGTTGGTCGAAATACAGAAACATCTGACGAAGAGCTGGAACAGGTAGAGATTCCTATTGAGGTGGAGCATGTTGATGCTGAATTGCATATCCCAGATGAAGTCGAAGAAGAAGCAGAAGATGCTGAAGTTGAGGAAACTGACAATGACTACCTATTATCGAGAGATAGGTCGAGAAGAGTCATCAAGCCACCTCAAAGACTTGGATATGCAGATCTTATAGCTTATGCCTTAATCTCTGCAAGTGAGGTTCTAGACGAAGAACCTAGAGACTATAAGGAAGTTATGAGGAGTCGAAATAAGACTGAATGGCTGAAGGCCATGGATGATGAGATGAAATCTCTTCATGATAATCATACTTGGGAACTGATCAAGAAACCTGTTGGGGCAAGGTTAGTCAGCTGTAAATGGATTTTCAAAGTTAAGGAAGGAATTGAAGGAGTGATGTCGAAAAGATACAAGGCAAGGCTAGTTGCAAGGGGTTTCACTCAGAAAGAAGGTGTCGACTTCAATGATGTGTTTTCTCCTGTTGTGAAGCATAGGTCCATTCGAATGTTGCTTGCCATGGTGGCACAGTTCGATCTTGAACTGGAACAGATGGATGTGAAGACTGCGTTCTTGTAAGGTGATCTAGATGAAACGATCCTGATGAGGCAACCTGAAGGGTATGTCGAAAAGGGGAAGGAAGATTATGTGTGCAAGTTAAAGAGATCTTTGTATGGGCTGAAACAATCTCCTCAACAGTGGAATAGGAGATTCGACAAGTTCATGGCACGCATAAGTTTCATTAGAAGTCAGTTCGACCACTGCGTTTACTTCAGATTTCGACCTGGTAATTCATTTGTTATTTTGTTGCTTTATGTGGATGATATTCTCATAGCAAGCAACAGTGTCGAAGATGTGATGAGGGTGAAGGCTGAACTCAATAAGGAGTTCGATATGAAGGATCTGGGAGCTGCTTCCAGGATTCTTGGAATTGACATTCGAAGAGATAGAAAGAAGTCGAAGTTATGCATATCTCAAGAGGCATATCTACGGAAGATTCTTGAAAAGTTTGGTATGTCGAATTCGAAGCCAGTTGTGACTCCAACAAACCCTCAATTCAAGCTGAGTATTGATCAGTGTCCCAGTACTAATGTCGAAAGAGCCTATATGAATAGCATTCTGTATGCTAATATAGTTGGTTCTTTGATGTATGCTATGGTTTGTACTAGACCCGACATAGCTTACGTAGTTAGTCTTGTAAGCAGGTACATGGCGAATCCTGGAAAGGCTCACTGGCAAGCATTGAAGTGGATTTTAAGGTACATAAATGGGTCTCTGAATAGAGTCCTAATTTATGGTGGAGCCTCGGGTGAAGATAGTAAAGCAGAAATAGAAGGATATGTCGACTCTGATTATGCAGGTTGTATGGATTCTAGAAAGTCTATTTCTGGATATGTTTTCACTATGTTTGGCACAACAATTAGTTGGAAAGCAACTCTTCAGAAGGATGTTGCTCTATCAACCACTGAAGCGGAATATATTGCTCTCACTGAAGCTGTGAAAGAAGCATTGTGGCTTGAAGGTTTTGCGAAGGAGCTGAAACTTCAAGGTCGAGGTATTACTGTTAAATGTGATAGTCAAAGTGCAATACACCTGTCAAAGAATTCAGCCTATCATGAGCGAACTAAGCACATTGATGTGAGGCTGCATTTCGTCAGAGGAGTAATCGAGCGTGGAGAAGTCCAAGTGCTGAAGGTTTCGACTGAAGACAATGCTGCTGATATGATCACCAAGACATTGCCGAGTTGCAAGTTTTTCCACTGTATGCAGTTGATAAAGCTGCGTGAAGAAAGCTAGTTTGTTCCTTGACGTTGTAGAGTTAGGTCCAAGGTGGAGATTTGTGAGATATTGGATCGAACTCTAGTATTGTCGAAGGGTAGCTTCTTGGTTCGACAGTTCGACAGAGTTAAGCATGAAGTCGAAGGATTGTTCACATGCTGGTGTCGAAGTGTGCATGCTGTAGTCGAAGATGGGTCTAGCATGCAGATGTCGAAGATGCTAGGGTTGTTAGCATGTTAAATTAGGTTTTAGTGTTTAAACCCTAATTTGTTAAGTTAGCTTGTTTATTAAGTTGGCTTGTGTAATGGGCCTTGCTGAAAAAGCCCATTAGTTAGTATGTTAGGTTTTATTATAAATAGCATACTAGTCTCTCATCATTGCTAAGCTGCAAATCCTAATTTACGGTGAGAGAGGTTATTTGTTATTCTTGTAAACTTGTAATCTTGTTTTAAGAGAAAGAGAAAGAATAGCAGTTATAACTAATTCTTGTGTTCCTCTTCTTCCTTGTCCTTTATTCTTCCTTGTTTTATACTTTGTTCTTGGCATTGAATTCACAACATACTGTCAATGTCAATGTGTGTAATTATAAGTTGATTACCTATCATGCAAGTATTAATTGTACAATATAAAACTGAATTATTTATCTCAAAGACGTCATAGTTAAGTGATTATTTTGCATAAGTTTATGTAGTGTCGTGAAACGTCTTAAAGAGAAAAACCTAACTTGTAACTCAAAATTTTTTCAGTAGTTACTTTTTCAAAACGTGAAATAACAATTTGACATAAAAAATAATCTAAAATAAATATTCTTGATTTTAGTTTTTATTTAAGCAAATGAATTTGTTTAAGTATTTCACTAAATTATTACTTACTCCCCCTTCTCACAATAGGTGTCCTCTTTGAAATTTTCACACTTTTTAAGAAAATAATTAATTATGTTGATTTCAATAATAAAATAGATGTCATTTACTAAAATAACCTTATTAATAATAGGTAGTGGAGTAGTTAAATGAATTAAAACACAATAAATAAGGGTAAGTTAATGGAAAAATATAATAAATATAACATTGATATTATAAATGGACAAATAATTTGAGACAAATAAAAAAAAAAGAAGATGACACATATTGTGAGACGGAAGAAATATCTATTCTATATACACTACCATACATTTATGGTTTTTCTTTAACTTTTGTTGAAAAAACCCAAGACCACATTTATTATTGATAAACCATAAATTGAGCATTAACCTTTTAGCCGGTTATAATAGTTTTTTGTAATACATTCAAATCAATCTTTGAATGTTGGATAATTAACTCTAATCATTTATAACTTACAAGAGCCAAACTGCATCGGGAATATGTCCCTTCTTACACTCTTGCGCACCTTAATTTAGTCCATAATTCTTATACTAACTCGTGTAGAAAGAGAACATGAATGTTATTAAACAAACCAAACTTTCAAGCATTCCAACAAATAAGACCAGAAATAGAGATCTTCTAAGTTCAACCAACAACAATTCCTTTTTCATGTTAATCAAAAGACTAATGCATAAACTAATTAATATTAGCAATAATTATAATTAACAAAGTCGATACATAGTTAAACATATCTTACACCTAATTAAAAAAAAAAAAAAAGAGACAAAAATAACTAAAAATCAACCTCAAAGGTGGTACACATATCTAGTAATAATATGGTTGGTGACGTACCACGTGAGGGTTAGAATTAGAAGTATTAGGTTGACGATATGGTGTTAATGGCACATTATTATCATTGTTATTACTATCATAAGAACATTGAGGTGTTGAAGAAGAATCATGTTCATGTTCATGTTGAGGTTGGCATTCCATGTTGACACCAAACAACCTAAGTACCCTTGAACTTGAACTGTTTCCTACCGGTTTCGTCCTTTGGTTCTGTCCTTGGGATACTCTACCTGTAATATTATAACACGTGCATTCAGATAACAATAATCATGTTATTAATATGAAAACAAAAAAAAAAAAAAAGGTAAAGTAAAAGTAAATTAGAAAAATGTAACTACTTCAAAATTCGATTCTGATTAGGATGATGTGAAGGAGAAAGAAAAACAAGCCAAACACCACCGCCTTGTTTTCTGAACCTATAATTTATTTTTATGTTAAAAACAAAAAAAATAAAAGTTATTTATTTGAGAGAAAGAAATTGCACGTTCATTGAACATTGAACGAAAATGTGGCGCGTATGAAACAAGATTTGCCTTCCCACAAATCCCAACAAAAAACCACATTTCTCCCAATTAATTGGAAGGTAGACTTCACGCACTTCCATGAGAATGTAACTTTTCATCTTGTTTTTTTAATGAAAAAAATTAGTGAAAAAAATTTTGCTTACAATAAAATTACCATGAAAAATTTGAAATTAGTCCATCTATTTACATAAAAATCAAAATAGATTGAAAAATAATTCAAATTGTTCGAAGAGGGATAATTTAATAGTAATGTGAGATTATTTGGGTCAGTTCAGAACAGTTGTATTTTTTAACTATACTAAAGCAGATTTGAGAGATCGAAAAAAATAAAATGGTTTATGATGTTAGTATATGATTAATAATATATTTGGCTTCACGTTTACAATAGTGAAAGTACATCTGAAGCCATTTTTACTATGAAAATAAAGAAGCTAATAATTCTAACTTTTGAAAGACGCACATTTGAAGGAGTTTTTGACGCGCAAACAAACATGAGTTACTTTTTTAAATTAGAATGTGAATCAAGTGAATGTTAAGTAAGATGTGACCGAAACTAATCCATCTATTTACATAAAATCACAATCAACATAAAAATCATTTTTCAAAAAGTTTGAAATTTAGGGATATTTTAAAGAGTAATTTATAACCTAATTGTTAACATCTGCGATATGATTGACCTCAAATACGCGTTATTACGTCTTAGAGTTATTGTCCTTTAGTTTTTGTTGAGGGCAATTGTTCTGAGCTGGTCAAGAAAATCTCACATTAATTACTTAAGAGTTAAGAATCGAGGTTAAAGATAGGTTATATATAACACTTATACACCTCAACTCAACAAGACGACGATTTTTCAAAAGGAAAAAATCGAAGACTTTAGGTCGACCAGAACAATAACTATGACTATTGATGCTAGTATATGATTAGTTGTTACTTTTTAGATAAGAATATGAATCAAGTGAAAGTAAACTACAAGATGAGATAGCATTCAAGAGATATCAAAACCTACCTGCATGAAGACAATGATCATGTTGGTATGGCAAAACCTGCTGATGCTGATGAAGATGATGCGCAGGATAAGGCAAGTGCGCAGAATAGAATCCTCTGGACCACCCAACACCCACAACCTCATTCTTATCACTCCCTTTCCCATGCTGTCCCACCCCTCTGCTAACATACGCCGACTCATCATTCCCATTCCTCCTCCTCCAGTTAATAAAAAGCCTCTGACTATCAACACGGTGTCGTTCAAACAAAACGACGTCGCCAGCATCTAAACGCTTATCTTTCACATAACGACTCCAACCCTTAGTCAACACGTAGCTTTGACTGCTGTTCCAATACGAGTAACGGAACCGCCAGCTCTTCCCCGACTCGTCCTCGAAACTCAGTAACAAGCCCTTGCACTCGTTCGACTCAGCGCCACCACCGCCGAGTGGGAAGTATCTTTCTGCGTATTGCTTTGGGATGACCAGACGGTTGAGTTTCCCTACGTCGCTTGGTGTTAAGGGTTTCTCGAACATTGGTTCCTTTTCGTCTTCGGGGAGTTTTGCAACGGTCGTGTCGTTTTCTTGTTCTTCTTCGTCGTTTTCATGGGTTTGTGAAGTGAGCCATGGAGGTTGGTGGTGGTGGAGTGGCCATGAAGTGGTTTGGATTGGTTCTAGTAACATCATAGGTTGTTGTTGGTGTTGATGATGTTGTTGTTGTGTCCACCAGAGTGAGGTTTCGGAAAGATCCATAGGGTGGTTTTGAGGAGAAAATGGATGAAGAAATAGAGAGAGAAAAAGAGAAAGAGAGAGAGAAGAATGGTTTGATGGAGAAGAGACGTGAAGAGTATGGTTTGATGTGGGATGGGAATAATATACTTACTATCTGATGGAGTTTGTGAAGATATGACAAAGAAAGAGAAAAGGGGGAGATATATAGAGATTGAAAAATACACGTCAATTGAAATATTTGAAATAATAATACCCATGTAATTAAGACAAAATGTTGTTGAGGAAAAATAGAAAAAGCATTTCTGTACTTGGAATTTGAATGGAGTTTAATTTTTGTATTTGTAAATAATATTATTTTAAAATTTATTTTAATTTTAAATATATTTATTTAGCATTAAAAATATGGAAAAATCACACCCATGTTTTCTAAAATGACTCTTTAATTTTAAAATATCTATTAAATTTTCTTAAACTTATTTATACTAACAAAAAAAACAATTAATAAATAAATATTAGATATATTTACGATTTTAGACTGTCATAAAAAATATAGAGGATGTCAATGTTATTTTAATAGGTCTCAATAATGTTCCTACATATTTTAAAATTAAAAAGAATTATTGATGTAATTTTTATAAATCTTTTGGAAGGTGGATGTAATTTCCTCTAAAAATAAAGATATTAAGATAAATTATTTAAATAAATGAATATTGATCTTGTTAACTCTACTCAATTAATATTCAAGCAATGACATTTTATTGATAAATAAAATGTGATAAGTATGTTTTAATATTAAAAAAACTTATTTAAATCTCCTCATTTTTAATAATTTTTAAAAAAAAGCTTCTTAAAAATAAATTATTCAAATTACAATTTAGATCACAAACTAAAAAGATCTTTTAGATATTTATTAAATAATATTTTTAGTTATATATAAATAAAATATTTTTCTTATTAATAATATTTTTATTATATTTATTTTATAATAAATTATAAATTAACTATTTAATGATATTTTCTTGCATTAAATTTATACATATTGAAAGTATTAATATAAATTAAAATTAAAATATGATATCACATAAAATCAAATTATTTAAACATTATGTTAAACATCAAAATAAACTTAAACTTATTAATACACTAACTTGTTAATCTATTACATAGATTATATTAGGATTAGGGTTATCATATGTTACTAAATTTGCAAACAAATCAAGTCAAGTAAAGGATAAACATTCATCCCAACTTCTCTCCTCACACCAAGTAATCATCACAATCTGCTCCCTCACAATCCTTCAATCTCATCAAAGCCGGCCTAGTTAGTTACCTTTTCACCAATTAATTTACACACCGAATTCCTCTTTTTTTTTTTTTCACTTTGCCTCATTATCACCAAACAACCATTGACTTTATGTTTTCTAATCACCAAAAATCTCATAATTTCAACCTTTCTAGATAGGATAAACCATATGCCGTAACATGGTACAAATCTTACTATTTTTAATTTACTTTCCAATCACTTTATGCTTATGCTTCAGATCAAGCTAGGGGTTGTCATTGATGATTAACAGAGCCAAAGAGAGTGTGGTCCATGATCTCGTGTATTTTGTAATTGACATATGTACATTCATATAGGTCTAATTCATTTAACTCTCTCCAAAGTGTAGTATCTTCAGGATGGAAGAATAGTATTTATGTCACGTGTAGCACTTTATCTTTACTGTTTCGCCATTTGTAGTTATTGTATGGAGCTAAAGATAATTCAATACCATATGCACGAGTTTCTTGCAGTTTTAAATAAGGGTTTGGGATTTCAATTTGACTTTAATATATGGTAATGTTAATGTTTTAGAAAAAATATTAGTAAAATAATTTAAATTAGTAAGGAAAATTTAGTGAGGAGAAACGCAAACTTCTTCTCTTAATTAAAATTAAGGTATTTTTAGTCTCAACAAATTAAAATTCAGTGTATTTTTTCAAAAATGAAATCTTGTATAGATGCTTATTAGCTCGGTTGGTAAAAAATGATATTTTATTTTAAAGGTCCTATGGTCAAATCTAAGAGGGTCACAAATAAGAAAATTTTATCACCCTTTTTATTAGAACTAGTAACTTTTTGGATTTTTTTAAAACAATTGTTTCATTTATTAACGAGAAAAATATTATTTCTCTAGAGTAATTTGAATATATAAATTATTATTGAATAATTATAAATTTATTATTCAAATAATTTTATTTTTAATTTTGCAAAAATTTATTTTTATTTCTATTACTCTTACTTATATAAAATTTTTATAAAATACAATTTTTTTTAATCAACATAATATGCACAATATGACTCACCGTATAAAGAGTTAATTTTGTATTTTGAAAGATGATTCAACTTTGATAAAATAAATGTAAATATTTAATTACCAAAATTAACATTAGTTTCATAGTAGATATCAAAAAATTTAGTAGTAAAAATTCTTAGAACTTCTTCTAAAAATTAAATATTTAATTATAGTAGATGAACAAAAAAAACTTTGTTTTAATAGTCGCCTTAGGCCTCATATTACGTTGGGTCGGCCCTGCCCACGAGAAAACATAAATCTATTTTGATACTACTTTAAATATTTTTTCAAATCCTATAAAATTAATTAGGTCTAATAAGTAACACTTATTTACTCACCACAAATTACTCACTTATGATTGGATATCATAAAATAAACATAACAGATCGGAGCGGAATCTAATAGGATGCAATCAAGAAATCATTCAATTGTTTAAAAATTTTAGAACAGAACAATATAACTTGTTCATAATATAACTTGTTCATTCTGCTCAAATCAAAAGTGAAGGAATATGAAATAGAATCTATACCACTTAATTCTGCTCCACTCCATCCAATTTTAAATAATTCAAACAATAAAATATAAGTGCATCCGATCTCATTCTACTCCACTTCTTTTGATTTCTTCAATCCAAACAAATCTTAGTCTCACTCTCTCTTTGATTCATATATTTTCATATTCATTTCTTTTAATATTTAAGGTTTAAATATTTTTTTCTAAATTCAACATCAATTAATTTTTCTCTATTATAACATTCACTCCTAACTAATATTTGTCATTAATAAATATTTTTTAAAATTCAACATTTAGAGGTATAAATTTTTTCTTTAATCATTTTTATTTTTGTTTTCTATTTCTCTTAAACAATTATAAATTTATAGGAAAAATACCCTTTTTCGTCCTCTAACTTCCACAACTGCAAAGGCAATTGGGAGCATCTGATCATTTGAATCCCTACCTATTGCAGCAAGAATCTGCCCACCACATAAGCCCTTCAAAAAACAACCATCTAGACCTAAGATATGTTTAGACAATTTGAAGCTTTCCTTACATGCTGCAAAACAAACATACATCCTTTTAAAATAAGGTCTTTGATCTTCTACACCTTCTTGAACTGGTTCAACATTAAGCTTCACAGTGGACCCTGGGTTAGCTCTAAGTAGCTCATGACAGTAATCATATATCCTTGTGTAATCCCCTAAGAAAGATCCATCAACCATCTGAATCTTGCCCTTATTGCCTTGGTCTTATTAACACCCACATTCCACTTTCGTTGAGCCTTTGCCTTTATATCCTTTATCTTCATCCTTGGGTTGCTTTTCAAAGAGTTTTGAATTCTCTTGCTCAGCCATTTAGTGGTCAGCAATTTAACATTATAGTCCCTACTTCACTCATGCATGTCAACAATCTTCCTTAATTGCCAAGTATCCTCATTTGGCAATTTGGCACAATAGGCTTCCCATTGACAACCAGCCTTGCAATGCACTCTGACCCTCACTTTGTCATTCTTTATGAACTTCAAATTTATTCCACTTTGGACAGCATATAAAGTTATGGCTTGCTTGAATTCTTCCCTTGACCTAAAGTACACTCCAACTTTCCCATTTGAAATTGGCCATGTCCTTCTTCAGATTGAACATTGGGTAGCTCTTCTTGGTAACTGGACCAGTGCTATCATCACTATTACATCCACTATGAAGTTCTTCACTGTCATCCTCCATATCCTTTTCCATATCTTTATCAAACTGCTTTTTGCTTGGTTCACCATCAACATGTGGTTCATGTTCAAGTAGATTATCTAAATCTTCTTCCTCCAAGTCATCAAAACCATCAGATGAATCATCAAATGCCATTTCCATAGCACTCTCATAATTCTCATCAGCACTGTCATCTCCACTATCAGTACTAGACTCATCATGCACCTCACCAACATTATTATCCTCCACAGCCACATTACCTTCATCCAAACCCCAATTACCTTCATCCAAACCCATATTATCTTTCACCACAGTCACATCATCTAACTTTTCCATAGCATCATCTTCCTTTTCCATAGCATCATTTTCCTTTTCCATAGCATCATCAGGTTCTTTCTCCATAGCCACATTACTCTCCTCCTGACCAACTACTTCTTCATATATTTTAGATAGTAACTCTTCCTCCTCTTCATTCACTATGTCCTCCTCTATAGGGTAGTCACAAAATTCAGGCTCACATACAGTGTGTTGAATATATATGTCAACCCTTAAGTGAACCCTGTAAAGATCAGCTATGTCTAAGGCTCTCTTATCATCAACTAATTCAGTCATGCCAAATGTAAGGTCCCTATACCAGATTCTCTCAAACTCCCTATAACCTAAATGCTTAAGAACACCAACAAATTCAAAATAGCTCCAGGTGTCTACATCTATTTTCAAGGAAGCAGTTTCTCCTCCTTCATAGTTAGTATTGTTGATAACACGTAATTATATCGTATATTAGGCTCGATTATAACATAAATTGTTTCGTTATTTTATTATAATTATATTTTATTACGGTATTATGCTGGTATTTTCTTGTGTTTCAGGTATTATATTTGTGCAAGAGGCATTTGGCAAAATAAGAAGAAATCGAGAAGAAATCGTATTAAAAAGGCAAAAGAATCAAGTTGGAGATACTGTAGTGAAGTGAGGTGCAAATAGAAGAATCCAAAGAATAATACGTGAGGCCCAGCCCACGTGAAGCTGAAGCCCTACGTCTCACCTTCCACAAAACAAGGGACGCACGTCCCCATCATCCAAGCCACGTCTCCAAGTGGGAGACGCCCGTCTCTGGGCCCACTACAGGAGGAGACGTCCGTCTCCTAAGCCCAAGGGTGAAAAAGAGCCACGTCAGCCACTTGAGACGTCCGTCTCCACCTCTCCACTATTTTCTCCACTTCTTTCTCACGCAAGGCGCACGTCTCCAACTCTTTCCAAGTCTAAACCGTTCCTAAATTCTCAGGGAAGAAAGAGGAACACGTGAAGAAGCAGTTGCCACATTTCTCATTATAAATAGAGGCTTCTACGAAGTGAAAGAGGGTTAAACCATGCTTTGTCCCAGCCATAGCTTTTAGTATTATTTTCATTCCAGCATTTTACTTTTCCAGTAATTGTTTTTAATTCTTGTTCATCTTTTCTCACAACAATTTCTACACCGGAAATTGTTGTGAACCTTTAACGGATCTAACCTTACGTTAGATTCAGTTTTTATTTCCTTATTTTAATTCCTGCTGAATAATATTTGAAGAACAATCCAACCAACCTGTGGTGGAAGTTCAAGTACTCGAAGATTTCAAGCTTTAATTAATTCAGATTTATATTATTCAGGTTTCTATTTATCGCTTTAATTATTATTATTATTGCATGATATATTATATGCCAATTAATATGCCTAATATTATGAACCGAATTTATTTATGCATGTTTAACCATATTAATATGTCTGGCTAATTTATTTAGATATCGGTATGTAAAGTAATTTAACCGTAGGGATCCGAAATAAGTTGGCTTAAATATGTTTTATTAAATATCACTCGTTTCTGGTTTTGTGTCTAATTTAATTTGATAAAGTTATAAAACCAACAGAGCGAGAGTTTGAGGTTTTAGAACTAATAAAGGTTAAGGTCAACAGAGCGAGAGTTTGAGATCTTTAACTGTATAGTAGACATAGGACATTAGTTTTAAGGATGGCGAAAGCGTATTAAAACTGATTAGAATTTATTTACTTTCAAAAAGTGTTCTTAAACCCGACGTGGGATGGCGAGAGCGTACGTTAGGGAATACTAGCATGATCCGAGTCAACTGAGCGAGAGTTTGAGACTAGGAGATTTAAGTAGGTAACGTCTTCATGAACCGAGCATTTTATTAAATATGATGTTTTCAAAAAGCGTTTCTAAATCAGGTGGGATGGCGAGAGCGTACATTACGAGTTAGGTTCGTAGTCTGAATCAATAGAGCGAGAGTTTGAGAGGAGGACTTTTAAATAACATAGTTAGTAAAGATTTTTGATTTAGTTAGAATCTGGCCAATGGAACTTCGGATCATCTAAGTTAGACGAACTACATACCGATATCCGCGCATTTATATTTTATTTAGATTTAGGATTTTAGTTTCCCCATTTATAAAAAAACCCAAATATCATTAGCCTTAGCTTTACATAGTAACTTTAGATAACGGTAGGTCAATTTATAGTCCCTGTGGATTCGATATCTTTTAAAACTACACGACACGACTGTGCACTTGCAGTAATCCCGACTAATAGACACGCAAAGTCGCGATCAATTGTCACTATCAACGAAGACACCACTATGGTGAATTGTTAGATAAAGAAACTCGTCTATTACACCTGATTCATATTAAGCCCATAAATAAGAACCCTAAATCATAACAAACCCAAAATTATAATCAAGCATTAAACCCCTAATTTCAGAGAGTAGTGATTTAATAAACCCTAAGTCAAAACAATCAGAAACATTTAGAAGAGCCCAAATACAAAACAATCAGAAACAATCAGAACCCTAATACAAATGAGCGAACCCTAATACAAATGAGCGAACCCTAATACGAACGAACATGAAGAGAACCCTAAAAACGAAATCCATTCGCAACAATCAGCACCATTTAGAGGTATAAATGACATACCCGTGATTCTTCAGTGGTTGATATTCTTCACGCGTTCGATTTTGAGCTTTAGAGGTACACCCAAAACTTCTCAGCTTCAACTTCAGTGGTTGATATTCTTCAATTGTTGCTAAGTATGAAAAATGAGCCTTCTAAAGGATAAATGTTTAGTTTTAAGTTAATGATACACACGTGGATAATACACATCAGCATGTTAAATACCACTTGTATAAAAAAATAATAAGACAACTAACAGAAGCAAACGGAAGGATAAACGTGCTACGTTTTTAATAGATAAGGGAGTTATTTGAACTTTTTAAAAATTATGGGACCAAAATGGACCCCGAGTGAAAGTTAGAGGACGAAAAAGGGTATTTTGCCAAATTTATAAAAATAATTTTTGTGTTAAGTGTTTTATTTTAGAAATATTTAATTAGTTTTGCTACCAAACTAAATTAAAATGTTTACACTATTTTTTCTCCCACTAATAATTTTTTTTTGGATCCTCCATTTAATATAACTTCAATCTTCTTCATGTCTAATAGACATATGTCTAATAGACATGTAGATATGAGCGAAAATTTCATATTGCAATTTTTAATCTGACTTTAATATCATATTAAATAAGTTTGAATCTCATTCTAAAAACTATTTCAAAAGGATTCCCAAACTCATTTATATATATTGGACAAATCTCAAGTATCACATTGGTTAAAGATAGATCCACCAAGATTTATGTAGAGTGAGATCCCTCATTTTACAAGTCGGTTTTGTATGAATGAGATATGTCAAACTCTAATTCTATCATGGTATCACGAGCCTATCGATTTAGGCCATTCACCGTTTATATATGCACTACGCCTAATAGTGCTGGGGGCAAGTGGGTGTAATTAAAAAGAAAAAAGTCTCACATATCAATAATTCAGGCCAACAGCCATTTATATCCACGAATCAAGCCCAATAGTGCTGGACATGAAGGGGTGTATAGGGAAAAATGTGAAGGGGATGTATTACGAAAAACTCAAGTCCCACATTGGTTAAAGATAGAGCCCACAAAAGAATTTATATAGAGTGGGACCCATCATTTTACAAGTCAGTTTTGTAGGAAAAAGATATGTCAAACTCTAATTCTATCATGGTATAACGAGCCTATCGATTCGGGTCATCCACCGTTTATATGTGCACTTTCCAATAACGCTGGGGACAAGGGGGTGTAATGAAAAAATCAAGTCTCACATATAAATAATTTAGGCCACCCACAGTTTATATCCACAAACCAAGCCCAATATTATTGGACATGAGGGGTTGTATTGGCGAAAATGTGAGGGGGTGTATTACGAAAAACTCAAGTCCCACGTTAGTTAAAGATAGAGAATACAAAAGGTTTATATAGATTGATAGGGATGATGTCATACCCCAAAATTTGCCCTCTTATAATTGTCTGTCATTTTATTTCAAATAATTGACGTAGCGCAATCGGTAAGAATTTGAGGGCAAAAGACACACGACCGAAAGGTCCCGGGTTCGAATCTCACTTCTAACTTTTATTTTATTTTCTAACTTTTTTTTTCCATTTTTTATTATTTTTTTAAACTTCTTTAGTTATAATTTTCTTCTTTTTTATCAGGAAGTTTAAAACATCTTTTTTCTTTAAATCTTAATTTTTATACTAATCTTAGTAAAATATATTAAAAAATTACAAAAAAATATATCGTTTTTAAAAGTTACTTTTTTTTAATTTTAAGCATTAAATCAGATAGATGTTTTTATTATTATTATTATAGTTTTAATTCAGTTATTATTAGTTTTATATTTTTATTTCTAATTATATTATAGTTAGTTAGCTATTATTATTATTTAGTATTATAATTAATAGTTATTAGAATTTTATTTTTATTACTATTTAAATCTTTTTTAGAGTCCAAGCACATTGTTTTTTAACTTACTATTTTCCTTATAAATACTAATATTTTTTATACATTAGGGACTAACAATTCTAACCCTTACTCCAACTCTCTCTTACTCCAACTCTCTCTCTTCTCAAAAACACAAAAAATATTTTCTCCTTCTTCAGGGTTGCAATTCCGGTTGCAGCACAGTAATAAACTTTTCAGCCTATCAGTCGAATTCTGAAACTACTGTTTCGATTTGCTCTGAATTTTTTCCAGAAGTTCAGAAAAAAATCGTAGAACAATACTCCTTTAGGATTTTGACCCTCAAAATCGCAAATTCCTCTTTTTCCTATTTTATTTGATTTAATTTCTATTTTCATATTTTCAAAAAAAATCTTAAAAAAATTGTAGTTTCGTGTTTTTATTTTATTTGATTTATAATCAGGTTTTTATATTTTCTTTGATTTTATTTTAATCACCTTTTCTATTTTTCCATTTGTTTTCTTAACTGTAACATTGTGTTAGTTTATCAACAGGTTTTCTATGGATTGACCAAGTGGATGGTACCCCAATTGCTTTTTTGGCCAAGAACCTTTTGGTATTTGGCCAAATCAAGGTTATTCATATTTGGCCAAAAACCTTTTGGTATTTGGCCAAATCAAGGTTATTCATATTTGGCCAAATACCAAAAATCAAGGTTATTCGTAATTGGCCAAAAACCTTTTAGTATTCGGCCAAATCAAGGTTATTCGTAATTTTGTCCATAATTTAATTTTCTAAACCCCAATTCTTTTCTTGTGTTATTATTATCACTATTACTAATATTCTTATTCTTATTATTATTTTATCTTATTCTTATTATTATTTTATCTTTGCAGGTACCTCCTTTGGCCAAAGGGATCAGGTGTCAATTCTTCCTTACACTTATTTGTTTGCTTCATTGTCCTTGAAAACCTTGGTAAAATCTCTTTTTTAACCATTAACCCTAAAATATATAATAGGTAGATGTTGTCCATTTTCATGAATTAGGGTTAGGATTTTATCACATTCTTTATTTTTAGGCTAATAATTATTTTTAGGCTAATAACTATTTTTATGCTAATTAATTTATTTTTAGGCTAATTAATTTATTTTTAGGCTAATAATTATTTTAGGCTAATTAATTTATTTTTAGGCTAATAATTATTTTTAGGCTAATTAATTTTTAGGTTAATTAATTATTTTTAGGTTTTCAAACCCTGATTTTATTTTTGGCTAACTATTTTTCATCATGACTATTAATCACTGTTTTTACTAACCCTTTTTATTGTAAATATTTTAAAATCAGGGTTCGTCCTGTTGTTTTCAAAAACCTTTAATTTCCCTTTATTTTTTGCCTTTTTATTTTCATTCGCCATTTTGCCTTGCCTTATTTATTCTATTAACTATGGTTAACTTGTTCTCCATTTGGGGTTTGCCTTTTATTATGTTTATTTTATTCATTTGCCTAATTTTTGTATCTGCCCCAAAGCCATGTACAAAAAAAAGTTTTCTACCTTTCTTTATGCCATTTATTTTTTGTTACCCTTCAAGGGTTTTATTGTAATAGCTTAGGTTTTTATTTTCCGCCTTTAATTTTTCGCATACAGGTGTTTATTGTAATAGCGTAGGAATATTAAACTGTTTTTTATTTTCCTGCTATGGTTAGTAATCCTAGGGAGTGCAAGCCTGCAAAGTAATATAGAATCACTAAATTTTACAAGATAAAATTATCTGAATATTAATCACTTGATTGTGCACACACACCTTTTGGGTAACCCCTCTCGTTGCCTTGTTGCCTTATTATTTGTTGCCTTATTATTGTTGCCTTTAAAATAGTAAAGTCCCTCGATTCCGAGGATACCTAAAGCAAAGGTTGCCTAAATCATTTAAATCATCATATGAGATATAGTCCCTCGAAGTTGCCTCGGTAAAACATGATGATTGTCCCAATTGCTAAGGTATCCTCGCATGTTGCCTTAAATGACTATTATATCCTTCCCTTAGACTACCTGCCCTCTTTATGGTAGGGACAGTCTTATGGCGAACAATGACTCTCGATGACCTGATAACATCCAATGAAAGGACTACCTGCCCTCTTTATGGTATGGATAGCCCTTTCCCATTAAAGTCTAAAAGAATAACTTTTTTAACTTAAGGGTAATTGCTTTTTAATTGCTAGCTCTTTTTCAAATTCAAATCAAAACTCTTTTTCCACTCATCTTCGAATACTTTCAAAGACAAGGCTACGCTTATTTACAAGCTAAAGTCCTTATTCAAAAATCTTTTTCTAATCGCGCACTACACTTCAAACATTTTAAAACAAAAAGTGAGCTAAGCAATTAAGAGCCCATGGATAACCATGGATACAAAGGGTGCTTACACCTTCCCTTTGTATAACTTACCCCCCGAACTCAAAATCTTTTAAAAGGTCTTTTCCTGTTCTTTTAGCCTTTCTATATATTGGATAAAATAAAAGTCGGTGGCGACTCTTGCTATCCGCAACATTTCAAAAAAGTCAGTTCTCCCACCGTATTACAGATGAGTTATGCAAACTCTAATTATATACTTATACATCCAACATACTAGGAAGGAAAACAATTTAAAACAGATACCAACTCTCGAGTCTATTATGAATTCTAAGTCAAATTTCTACATTGCAACTTTTCATTTATGTTGCATTAGAATCTTAGAGTATTCAAGCTCCTTGGAGGTTGAATTTATAAATGTACTTAGACACTCTTATATGTATAGCTAACTTTTGATAATGAAGTTCAAACTCATTTAACATGGTAAACGGAATTGGATTAAGGACTTCAATGTGAGAATTTAATTTTGGTGTACATTAAGCACGAGGATGAGTGTTGAAATTGTATTGGAGTCACATATTATTTAAGTTCCCAAACTATTGAATATATAATTGTATTTGACTCCCTCCTCCTTTGAGCAAACTTTTGTGATGAGAAATGGACACATGATCGTGCTATACATGATGGTGAGTTATAAGAGTTCTACATTACTCTAGATTCTAGGAAATTGGATGTATAAATTTATTTAGAAACCCTCATCCTTTGATTTAGTTTATGAGATGATATTCAAATTTATTAAGGTTTTGTTTGAGAGTTTGCATTCTGCAGGAAGATCTTTGAAAAAAAGTAAATGATTGAGAGCGAAAAATTAAAAGATTTGAACAAATAGAATTTCAATAGTTTATTTTTATTAAATTTTGAAATTTTGAAATTTTTTAGAAATATATTAAATGAGAAATATGAAAATTTTGGAAGATGTTAAATAAATTATACAAATATAATATATATATATTTTTATAATATTTTAAAAGTTACAAATATATTAATAATAAATATTTATTTATTATCATATACAAAAACACTAATCAAAATATATTAAAAAATTCTGTATTTTTTTCTTTTACTTCTCCTCTCTTCAAAGCTCTAACTTTCTCTCCCCCAAAACTCTTAAACAAAACCTTTCACATTTCTATCAATAAATTATATTGCTAAGTTTTACTTTTTCAAAGAGTAATTTGAACTACATAGTTTTTCTACTAAATAGTATTTGATATTGTAACCATTAACCAATAAATGGGGTAAATATTATGGTTGATATATATATATATATATATATATATATATATATATATATATATATATATATATATATAAATGGGGTAAATATTATGGTTGATATATATATATATATATATATATATATATATATATATATATATATATATAATTTTTGTATACCTTATTAATCATTAATTGATATTAAAAGTAAAATTTATAAAGAATGATATTTTATAAATTAATATTGTAATGACAAATTAGACTAATATAAAAAAGAAATCATGGGAGTAAAATATATCCATAGATGCCTTGGGTTCCCAATGAAAATAGATGAGATAAGATTTGTCCAATTGGAGAAGACACAATACCCTTTCTACACACTCGTGTATGAATCCTCTCCTCACACTTGTATCTCTTTCTTTACTTATCTCCTCTCATCTCTCTGTCCACACCCATATCTTTTCATTTCTTTATTTTTCTTTAGTTTCACCATTGTCTTTTCCATTAAGACAAAATTCACCTCAATTTCCAGGTAGATTCAGACACCCTTTTCTTCCCTACAAAAGCTTTTCAACTATTTCCTTTTTGTTTAAACTACATATTCTTCAGTCACAACCATAATTTAGCTCAGCTTCTTTGGCCTTTTCTTATTTTTCATTATTGCACCTAATACAAACAACTATATATAACTTCTTTATATTATATTATAATAATTAAAAAAATTTAAATAAAAAAAGGAAAAGAAAAAGGAAGATTTTTTTTATTAACAAAGTTTTTAAAAAAAAAAATACTAAATAAACTAGTATTTCAAAAAAATTATCTAATTATGTTTGGGAGTATTTTTCATGTAGGCGTCATCCCACATGGCGCCTCCTATTTAATAAAAATATTTTGAGTTATTTACGGATTTACCTGCGGATTTGGTGTTACCTGCAGATATATTTGTAAATCAAATATTAAATATTTTCGTAGATAAATTCGCAGGTAATACTGAATCCGCATGAAAATCTACAGATAACTGAAAAAATTTAAAAAAAAAGTAAGGGACACCATTTAAGATGGCTCCTTGGAAAACATCCCCAAACATGATTAGAGGGATAATTTTTTTGAAATATTAGTTTGTTTTGTATCTTTTTTTTAAATTTTATTAATAAAAAAAATCTTTAAAAAAAAAGACTGTTCAGGAAAATTTATTGAGGCCTTATAGAAATGAAATTTTAGAGGTAATTTAAAATTTTCATGTATAAATTTAAAAAAAAATTGGATCTTTAAAATTTTTTGTTATAATTAAATTTTTTTAAAAATTCAAATATTAAATAAATACAAAAAATCATTTCAAACTCTTTGCATTCTTAATTTGAAATCGGGTCTTAAGTTTATATATTTCAAATTTTTACACCCAATAAGTATATTTAATATTTTACATTTTTTTATATGATATTTTCCTAATTATCTTTTTTAATAGGGTATTGCTCATGTTTTAAATATAAACAAAATTTTTCTCAAAAATATTTTATGCATTTGATTAAATTTTAATCAAACTACATTTATTTTTTTTAGATTTAGTTAAATTTGTCTCTTAACTTTATTACCTATATTTTATGTTTTATGTTTTTCGATTATTTTATAGATGTTACTATTAGATATTTAGTGAATTCACCCAATAAGGTTACAATTACAATGATCTTAAGATTTAGTAGAATTGTGATTTAGATTACTTGTTATAATATGTAACTCGAAGGACTTGCAATATCTAGTTGGAGAGATTATAGTTATATAATCTGATGAACAAAATAAAAACTGTTATTATTGAAGTATGTCTTAAAATCATAAGAGATGAAAAAATATATTTTGAAATTACAAAAATTAGTATTCAACGTAAAAGTCGTCGATGATAACATAGTCGCAAAGGAGGATGACAGTAGAGTAAGCGCAGTGGCGCTTACTGAGGATGATGATAGAACTGGCGCCCTGGCGCTGAGTGAGGCTTGTAACAGCCCGAATTTTATTAGTATTTTTATTAATTATATTATTTGGTGTTTTAATAATTATTTATTTATTTAGTTATTATGTGATATAATAATTTGAATATTTGATTATGTATGTAATGGTGTTATTTAGGATAATTGAGTTATTAGGATGATATTACTAATTGGGCCTAATTAACTAGAATGAGAGTTGGGTGGGTTAAACCCAATATAACAAGAATAGAGTTAGTAAGGGGTTATGTTAGAAAACCCTAGAATTAGAGAGAAGGATAGAAAGAAGAGAAAAGAGGCTAGAGGAAGAGAAGAAGGAAGTAGATTCTTGAAGATAGGAGGAGATTAATTCAAGGTAAGGGTTAGAATCCAAGTTCTTATAGACTATATGATTGGGTAATGTATTTTGTTGTGATTATCTCTTCATCTTTGCAATTTCATGAAAACCTAGAAATGTAGGATTTGTGCTAATTTCTATGGATTAGTGTAATTAAACATGATTTTAATGATACATGTGGTTCAATAATGATTAATACTGGTTGTATTTGATGTTTATTGATGTTTGGAAGTGATTTGGAGTAGTAGGATGTAGTTTTCGTAATTCTGTGTTTTGTTGTTTTTTTTTCTGAAAATCGCAGGGCCCGCTAAGCGGAGCTGCGAAAATTGAAAGTTACTGCCTAGTCCCGCTGGTGGTCCGCTGAGCGGACTCTGTTGTATGCAAAATTTTCCAAACTTTGAAATTTCTTAGCTTTTGATCCGTAACTCCTTTTTAGGTGTCGTTTGAAGCATATTGAAGCTTAAATAATTGTCTATATGATAGAGTAGGATTAGTTAGCAATTGTTTAATTTAATTATGATGTTAATTGGGAATAACATGTAATTATATGTGTATGTTATGGATGAATTGTGCATGATCAATGTTCATGGATGTATTATGTAATATGATAACTGTGAATTATGTGATTGATTGCTAAATGCTAGTTGATGTGGAATAGTTTAAATTTGATGTTAATATATGGATAACATGTGATTACTTATGTGTGCATTATGAATTAATGACTTGTGGTTAATATTCATAGATGTGTTAACTGATGTGATATCCATGATATGTTGCATATGAATATATATATATATATATATATATATATATTTATATGTACTATTTGAATGTATCTTGTTGATAGTGATCATTTAAATGTGTATGTATCGAGATGTGGATTGAATAAATGATAATGCTAGACTTGAATACATGTGATTGATTGATGTGTGTTAGGTGATGCATTGTTTTGAAGAGAAGTCATGTTGTGTAATGTTGTGCAAAGTTGTAAAGATGTGATTGTGTAGTTTAAGAGATAGAGAGATCGTCTTAAATGCATGAGTCTTGTTTTGTTGCACACGTACACAAACACGAGTCTTTGAAAGTGGCAATGTTGGGTAATCTCGCGAAGGTTATTGACTTGTCCCAAATTTAACGCCGAATGAGATTTGAAAGCTTAATGCGGAATGAGGCTTTTGAGGTGGTTATCTAGTCTATAGAGGAAAGACAATCGGCATGATCGGAAATGATAACGGATGGGATCCACATGCATATCGTATTGAGTCACACTTGAGTCGCACGTGTCTATGTGAAATGTTATTGTTGGTGTGATTTACGTGATATGAATTGTGTGGAATGATGTTGATGGATATGCATATATGTAGATTTGGTGATTCATTTGATATGAATGGTTGTGGTGTTATGAATGTGATAGATGTGATTTGGAACACATGTGATGTAGATGTGAATTTATATGTATTAATGATATATGTATATATGCAGATATGTGAATCATGTTTGATCGCTTAGAATTGAATGATCTATGTTGTATGACATGAACCTGCGAATCGTGATTAATTGCATATGATGCATGTTTATGAGAAGAGTGATGAATTCTTGAAATGTAATCTTATTGTATTTTACATTTCCTATTATTATGTTTTCTATAAGAAGTTGAATTCTCACCCTTCTGTTTGAATGTTATCCTTTGTTGGTAACGTGTAGGTTTCATGGATAGCGATGCTTCGAAGGAGGCTTAGCTTAGAGATTTAGATCTCTTGTAAGGTGTCGTGACTAAGTAGTCACTTGTGCTCTGGTCATATGTAACACATGGGATTTAGGTTTATATTTTTATAACTCGTTGTTATGAGATATTTGTTTACTCAGATTGTATTTCGCATTTGAATACATTATTTTGTTGATGAATGGCATTGAGCCGAAATATTGAGACATGGTAGATGATGTATGGGAATCATTCGATTTTACCATTTATTTGATGAGATGATTATTCCGCTGTGTTTTTGCATGTTGCTTTAAATCCCGTGTTATTCGGAAATGACCATTGCATGTTGTTTTATTTTGAACTACGTGTAACGCCCTCGTGAGATGCATGCTTCTTTACTCTGATTTATGCAAATGTATGCCTCATTTGTTTAGTATAGAATTGGGAGTGTTACAAGGCTTGCTACAGAGTTAGCTGGTGTGAGGGTGGTTCCAAAGCTTGGAGGCATGAGGCTGGTTTCCGAGCTGGCATGACTAAGGTTAACAGTGGAGTCGGCGTGGAGGGATATTGGAGACGCGGTAGTGGGTCCAGGTTTGATGGATAGTTCAGTTCATCATAACTGAGGTATGGTTTTCTCGATTTGAATGTATTAGGATTAATTAATTTAGTTCGTGGATCTGTTCATTTATGGGTTATATTTTAGGATAGTTATGGATTTGCTAGATTTATGCAGTTATAAATATTTATCTCTTGCATTCTTGCTATCACAAACATCATAGCTTTGAAGCTAAAGAACGAGAGAAGAGTTTGGGAATCATAGTGGTAATTTTATAGAGGAAAGAGTAAACTCTTAAGAGTGTGTTTTTAGAATTTGAGAAACCCTTGTAAATATCTAAGAGAGATTGAGAAACACTTATAAACACCTTGGGCTTGTGTGATTCATATATAGAGAGTTAGAGAGATTGAGAAACACTTTGGTAGAAATTAGGGTTTATTATGGCGAACCTGAATGACTATTTTCTTGTAACTCATTTGTAGTCTTTTGTAACAAATCTTGGAAGTATAGTGAATCAAAGACCTATTTTCTCCCCTAGAGTAGAATGTTTGATCGAAGTGGGTAAACAAGATATTGTGTTTATTTTCTTTACTTTATCTCCTTCTATCAAGTTAAATTGTTGTCTGATTGTATAAAGAGTTATCTTTGCTGAAGACCATTTATTTTAGTTGTTATTGTTCTTTATCCCCATACATCAAATTTCTTGGTGTGTTAAATTATGAATAATTATTTTGAAGTGCTTTTAATTATTCTACCATTTTTTCACAACAAGTGGCGACTAGTGGGAGATAAAGGAGTTTTGTTTACAAGTGAGCACCATGGATTCTCCAAAGACAACAATTTTGGGTTGTGGAAAGTTAAAATGCAAACAATCTTAACTCAAGAGAAATGTATTGAACCAATGAAGGGTAAGGCTTTGATGCCTACACAACTAACAGAAGCAAAGAAGACTGAGATGGTGAATATGACCACAAGTGTCATTAATTATCTTGTGTCACGAGGATAACGTTCTAAGGGAAGTTGTCTGAAATATGACTACAACTTTGATGTGCGCCAAATTTCAATAATTGTATATGACCAAATCTTTGGCTCACATGTCATGTTTTAGAAAAAAAATCTTCTTATTCTCAATGGTAGAGAGAAAATCCAAAGTGGAGCTGTATTGAAGCGGTAGAGGGCAAGCAACAAAAGATTTGGAAATATTATTCCGAGAATTTATCGTCTCCGCAAGGATTAGAGCTATTGAATTGTCGTTAGACGGATTCTTAGTTCTAGAGTTCGAGGTAAATGAGTTTTAAATTAAAATGCGGAAAAGAAAATTATAAACAAAAAATAAATGCACTTTCGAGAAGAGAAACTAATCCGGCACGAATGTAAAATACTCATCACAAACTTAAACCTATCACTCTGTTGCACTCAACTTACAATACTCATCAGAATCACCACATATTCCTCACATTAATGTCCATTTCTACAACACCGACGAGAGTTCAACCATATTGCTCTTTCGACGATGCTTCAACCGGTCGAACAACACAGAGGCATTAAACTTCAAAATTATATGGATGTTAACCCTAAACCTATCTCTGGAATCTAAAGCTACCAGATACCCCCTAATTAATATTCATGAGCTATATGTCTATAACAACACAAATCCATAGCATTTAAGCAAAAAGATCAAGGAAACACCGACAAGGATTTGTAAAGCAAAATTTATACAACAATAGAGTAAAAAATATACATAGGTTTAGAGTGAACTTGCAAACAAACCCAACAAATAGAGAATACATAGAGATAATAGAATAAGAATCACAAATCTCTCGGTTTGTCAACTTCGATTGATGAGCAATTCGACTCCGAATCATCAAAATGAAAGCTGCATTGTTGTTTTCAAGCTCTCTCTACTAAAAAATGGTTGTGATGGTGTTGAGATTCAAAAAGACCCAACCCATGACCTAAAAATTTGTTTGGAACTCTATTTATAAAATTTGAAACCAGCAGAGCTCGCTAAGCGAACTCTGCTGCAACTTAAGATCTTGTTTTGGTCATAACTTGAGAACCGTAACTCCGACTTGTACCCGGTTCGAAGCGTTGGAAAGATTATTCAATGATCTAACTAAAAATAACTAAATGGAAACCAAATTGATGATTTTTATCATCCTTATTTTGAGCCTTATTCTTTAATGAATTGTTAAATATTGCATTCTTGAAGCTTAGCCTTTGGCCTTTATTATTCAATGCTCCAGTTATGAATAAATACCTACAAAATGAATGAAAAACTATCAAATGGTACATAAATAAATCAAAAACTTTAAGAATATTTAATACATACAAATATAACGAAAAACGTACACATTCACTCACAAGTTGAGGAAAAATAGGCGATAAGTGTCGTAAAACTATATACAAAAATAATTACAATTTGGCACTTATCAAACTATCCCCAACTTAAAATTGTTTGTCCTCAAACAAAAAAATCAATTAACTCAAAGAATCAAAAGTAATAAACTAAAGAATTGTGAATCAACAAGTTTCGAAAAATAAAAACAAATGTATGGTTCAACACAAAAACGCACAAACAAAGTAAATACTTATCACTATACTACAACGACAACATAAAAACGAAACGAATCATATGTACAAAAATCATACCAAATATTCTAAAACAATACAAGCTCACATCATGAATCACGCCTAACAAAAACAATCATCGGTAGATGAAAAACACACAAAGGTGAGGGACTTTAAACACTCATCCAACAATCTTGCAAACAAAAGATTAAATTATGCATTCATCCAAAAATCATATTGAAGATACAAAAGAAAGAATCACAAGGGCTTTTCAAGGTTGTAGCGTGGTCGGGTGAACAAACAAGGGATAAGTCCTAAGGCTAATCAAAACAAAAACTCCCCTAAACCTAAGGGAGTATTTACTTCCACAAAGTTTCAAACAATGAAATTTCAACTAAACTTCTTCATAATCCCAAATTTCTCAAACCAACCACAACACTTATTCAACACAACCTTATTTCATACTTTTTTTTTTTCTTTTTCAAAACTTTTCTCTTTTTTCTTTCTTTCTCTTATCACTTCTTTTTCAAAATTTTTTTATTTTTCTTAACCTCATAGCAATCAACCACAAGTGCACAATCAAATTCTCCCCAACTTGAATTCAACCGCATCATAATATGAATACTCCCTACTTTCTAAGTCTAGGTAAAAACTCGTACAACAACACAAAGTTGAGGGTTCAAGAAAACAAAGAATCAATCATCCATACAAAAATGATAACCAAACACTCATAGGCAAGTATTTAGCAAAATTAATATGGACATTGACAAAAAATTTAAAATGGGATACTGATGATCACACACTCACAAGGTGAATTGAATATTTGGCCATGGTAATTGTGCTCAAAATAGAACAAAAATGCCTTGATCACTTTCATGCATTCACAAAATCAATACAAACAAAAGATTAAACATAATAAAATCCAGTTAAAACAAGAATTGTCGGTCTCCCTCATATATGCACAATGGAAAGCTTCCTCACATTTATGGGTAAAAAGGGAACTAAAGTGATTCAAGCATGAACAAGTAATGCAAAAAGAATAAATGGCATAGTAATTATATAAATGATAAGTTTCCTAAACATGCTATGCTATAGAAAGCGATAAACGAGTACCTAGCGTGTACCAACTTTGAAAACTATCATTACCATACATCCACAAGTTGAATCAATCAAAATAGGAAAGTCACCTCAATATCCTCAAGCTATTCAAAAAAGCTTAAAGACAAACACGAACAAAACACATTAAAACAATTATTCACAACTAATTACACTAATACTAAACAACATTGGTGGAATGGGGAAAAGGAAGGGAGCCAAGTGACACAAATAGAAGTCACTGGCTGAAAACAACAAAGCTCGCTAAGCGATAGCAGGGCTCGCTTAGCGAGTGCATAAAAATGCAGAAAAATCAGCAAGCTGCTGCATTTTCACAAAGTTTCCACTATACCAACAACCCTACAATATTATAAACACAATATATACAGAATACAAAACCGTTTGGGTGCCTCCCACAAGCGCTTGTTTTACGTCGTAAGCTCGACACCTTTATTGTTTTCGTGTCTGGGAAGTAACCTCCTCTCGTAATGCCATAGTGATGTCTCATCGTGCAACTCTAAAGAAAGTGTCCTAACCAAAACACTTAACAAATGTTACGGGTACAAATATATACAAAAATTGCACAAACATAAAAGAAAACATAAATGTACAAGTATGAACACCTACAACTATTATCATACAAAAAGAGAAAGTTGGTGAATGTTGGATACGCAAGTTGAAAAGTAAAGATATGTTATTAAAGAGCTAATTCGAGATCAACATGTTTAGCCAACATTCACCAACAAAAGTATACTTATATTTAACATATACAAAGAAACATTCACATGTGAAAATATACAAGTAAAGCATATACAATATGTAATATATGTACAAAACTAAAAAACAAAGAAACTATCGCAATGCCAAACAATAAAACACCAATCCCCGGCAACGATGCCATTTTGTTGAAGCGGTAAAGCGGCAGTAAAAAGTAAGTATTTATTTAGTTTTATCATATCGTCTCCACAGGGATTAGTGTTATTGAATTATCGTTCGACAATTTCTCACGTTCTTGATTTCGGGTTAAAATTGGTTTAAAGTAAATGCGGGAATTAAACTTATGAACATGAAAAGAAAATACATTCTTGATAGAGAATAACTTATCTGGTTTGAGTCTAAACTACTTCCCACAAACTTAGATTTATCACTCCGGCGCACTCAATCTACAATACTCATCAGAATCACTACATATCCCTCACATCAATGTCCATTTCTGCAACACCGACAAGAATTCAACTATATTGCTCTTTCGGTGATTTCCCAACCGATCGAACAACACAGAGGCATTAAACTCCGATATTATGTGGATGTTAACTCCAAACCCTATGTCTAGAATCTAAAACTAACATGTATTCTCCTAATCAAGATTCACGAAAGCATATTTCTATAACAACATAAATCCGAAGCGATTAAGCAAAAAGATCAGAAAAACACCGATTAATATTTGTAAAGCAAACTTTATATAACTAGTAGAAAAAGTAACAAACATCCATGTGTTTAGATTAATTTACATACAAACTCAATAAAAGAGAAACACAAAGAAAAGAAAATAAGGAAACCAAACATCTCACGGTTTATCATTGCCGATTGATGAAAAATCCACTCCTGATCATCCATATACAAGTTTCAATGTTGTTTCTAAGCCTCAAAACTACCAAGAATGAAGTTTGATGAGTTGGTAACAAAAAACCCAAAACATGACCTAAAAATGTGTTTGGAACTCTATTTATAAAATTTGAAACCCGCAGATCTCGCTTAGCGATAGCAGAGCTCGCTAAACGAACTCTACTGCAACTTAAGATCCTGTTTCGGTCATAACTTGAGAACCGTAACTCTGATTTGTGCTCGGTTCGAAGCATTGGAAAGCTTATTCAATTCTATAACTAAAAATGACTAAATGGAAACCAAATTGATGATTTTTATCATCCTTAATTTGAGCCTTATTCTTTGATGAATTGTTAAACATTGCATTCTTGAAGCTTAACCTTTGGCCTTTATTACTCAATGCTCCAATTATGAATGAATACCTACAAAATGAATGCAAAACTATCAAATGGTACATAAATGAATCAAAAACTCGAAGAATATGTAATATTGAAATTCTGGTATAGCAGAACCAGATGTCATGAGAGATGTCGAGACATCCAATCTGTCAAGAAATACTAACAAGGTATATACACAGATTTATGTTGTACTGAAAGATAAATGACACCAGAATTGTTTACCCAGTTCATTATCAGCACTATTAATTCAAAGCTAAACTCCCCCGTTTACAACTTCTCACTTAATCCCTACCTAATGACCCTTCTTCCTAGATCCTCTCTAGATATGGAATATCTACATCCCACTTCCTATCACCTCAGTGTTGTTGCACATGTTTCCAATCCCAGGATCTGTAACGATGACCTAATCACCAACAAGCTTATCACACAGACAAACAGTTTTGGAAGACACACTTCCATGAAAATACCTAGCCAAGACTCTTGACTATGAACAATAACTTGGAGTTACTTCAATGGTTCCTCCAAGAACAATACTTACTCCTCTTGCCTACAGGCTTCAAGGATTACGGTGACCTTCCCACAACCCGGGAGGTTCACTTAACCTAGCCCTAATGATTACATCTTGATATGCTTCGGATGGCTTGCTTTCTAGGTTACAAACCCTTTTATTTATAACCTATACCCAATTGGATTTGGGCCTTCAAACACAACTAATTTGTTGTTACAAGATAGCTGTAACTTCTGCTACAAACAAGGTCTTCAATATTTAGTTTCCGAATATATCTCCATGTTTAGAAACTATATAATCTTGAAATATTCTTATTGACTCTTCAGACCTTTTAAATATATAACACCTTATATGATTTGCATAATATTCAGAGAATATTCTGCTTCTGTTAAATTGAAATTGAATCTCATTAATCCAGATCAGCAGGCATGATGTCAACAACTATTCCATAAGACATGTTATTCCATAACATGTTCCAACATCTCATAGGACATCTTCTTGCTGTACATGTTGTGTTTTGTACCTATGTTCTATATGTAAGTTTTACATCCTATGATACATATTGTTGTTGTTAATTGTTTTTACAAAAATTAAGCCAACCCTCAAAATAGAGAACTTACAATCTCAGCAACTGTGCAGTAGACTTCAGCAACTGTGGATGGATTCAATCTTTAGATAAGATGTCAGGTCATCTCGTTCAACATCTTTAATCCAACATTCTACATGAGCTCTATTGCAGAGACCTTAACACCAACAATTTGGTGTACTTGAGGAAGAAGACAGATTACACCCCCTTAACCCAAGAACCAATTGTTACACAGAAGACCAATGTTGGAATAAGAGACCCTTCCCCCATAGTTGAATTAACAACCAAGGGTCCATTAGGGACAAACCCAGAAACCTGATGCCAAATCAACAACCACTCCTGGTAACTCATAACACAGGTCATAATTGTGTTCATAACTCATTTCACAAGTCACAAAACCAATCCAAACCTCCTTATGATAGAACATATCATTTCGACATGTTTGAACTGTGTTTGGCAATACAACCCCTTGACTGAACATCTGAGTAACAAACCCTTTCTCCCCCTTTTTTGCCAAAAATTGACAAAGGAGGCCTTCACAAAACCAGACCCAGGCACAACTTACCCAGATCCAAAAGAACCCCGTTTGGAAACAACAGAAACACATACTCACAATGTGTGAAAGGAAATAGATAACCTCTATAAATAGCTAGTCCTTTGCTTGGGAAATAATGATTCCTGGAATGTGACATCTTCTGGTCAAGTATAGCATTATTTGAGGAGAGAATACCACCGAAAATCTATGTGCACCGTCCAACAGGGCTTTGAACGCATTTATTATGCTTGGACTATTTCTTCTGGACACTCCAGTCTCAACACATGCACATGTGTGGTCAATACCATTTTCTAGACATCCTTTTTACACTTGGCTGACTACACAGTCTAAAATATTCCTTTGTTGGCCTCAAGGAAAAAAGTCATGAATAATGCTCTGACATCCTACCAGACATTGTCTTCGACTTAAAACAAATCTTCAGTAATTTTAGTCAAGGATGTTTCCCAGACTACTCCATATGCTCAGAGGCATGGCTACACTGGCTTCAAACGAATTCTCTTAGTGCCTTCTGTTCACTTGGAATTTGTGTCACACACCTCTAGACACAACAAGTGTGACAACTCCCAACAGCCAGCAGAATAATCCCTTTTTTCATCAGCCACTGCAAAGAACAAAAAATTCTCAGACAAACAGAACACGTCCTCTTGGAGTAAGAAGGTAAAATCTAGATTTATTTGGTTAGAACTCCAGATACCCTCAAAGGGGAAAAAATCGCTACTCCTTGTAGCAACATGTCTCAGCATGTTATTCAACATCATCCTCATAAGAGGGTAATACTTCCAAAAGCTTGAACATTGCAACCTTATAAGCAACCCAATTTGTCCAATTTACTCCCCCTGTTATGGATAACTAATATTCCAGCTTCTGCACTGACACCCTCATAAGAGTCACTAACAAGGTCACATCTGATACGTACCCTTGGAAATCCACACTCCCTATTATAACCTATCGTGTAGGCAGGTTGTCATGAGTACGCGGTGTGAAGTCACTCACCAACTCCAAAAGAATTTCTCAATTTTCTTAGAAGCTTTAATAAGATTTAGATTTAACCTTTGTCTAGAGTGACTTGCCACAGAAGAAAACCACATGTTCATACCTCAGTATCTGACACCTTTCTTCTGCTCTTACATCCACTAATTGCTTATGTTATTGGTGTCTTCAACAAAGTAGTTATGTATTCACACACTACTATTGACAGGATTAGATTTTCCACAATCTAATCCTCATAGTCAGAAAACTCTCTCCTAATTATAGAGCCTGAGTATTCAACTTCACATGCCCAGTCTGAGGCATCTTCCACACATGATGTTAAGACATTATTTGACACATCGCTTCCAGAAACCAACTCTGGGTCTTGAATCATTATTCCAAGGACTTATTGTGCATAGAAGTTCTTTAGGAAGCTCAAATAGAAAAACTCACCACTGCAGCTTGCGAGAGAGATAAACTCTCGATCATTTTCTGACAACATTAGGTCAGAAAGCAGACTTGCACACACTTCAGATTTGTACCCTGACCCTGTCACGGTTGTTCATCAGTTACGTGCTCATCCTCACACAACCAGTAGATGATGTGTTTCACTATAATCTTCCTTTAGAGGTACAATCAGCTGATAAGACTGTCTCTAATAAAAACATACAGTATATGACATTATTATGCACCACTTGAAGTGAGTGGATTCTTCAATAAGACACATAGTCATGTTATTCGTTCCTTATTTGGTCAGTTATTTGACTCTTAATCCCATCCTGAGTTAAATAAACTTCCTTAGTTGGGGAAGCAGAGAACTAAAGTGATATTTAACCATCAGTTCCGACATTAATCTAACTTCTAGAATCTTGCTATGGTTCTGGAGATGACTTCCATAGTAACCTACCATTATTCTAGGGGATGCAAGAGAATCAACCATTGGTAGTTGATCAACCCTTCAAAGACCATATCTCATATGCACAAAGTACAGACCTCCTGTCTAACTACGAGATACTTTGATGCCATTTTTCTGCACATATAAAAGAGTTTCCCTCTAATAGGTATCTGAAGCAGATTTTAATGCACATGGCATTAACTTGGCCTTTACTAGTCATGAGTAGACTGTTCAGACTAAGTCTACTTCTTCAAAGCACAAGGATCCACATCATTCCATGCACTACCACTGATTCATTATGTGAGGACACCACATAAGTGAATCCAAGCAATAAAGAGAAGCTTTACGAAAATACCAGGAAACCTTAATCCTTTGATTTCAGAAATGTATTTCCTCATTGCTTCAGCTAAAATGTCTATCCTAGGTAATTTGTATGACATTCTGAAGTTTAGACACACATCAATCACATAATATCGGTTGATGTGTCTCCAATGCTCACCACTCTTTGGAAGACTTTATCAATAGTACAAGAGTTCCATGCTTTTATTGACTTGATTATTGAACCAAGTTTATGTAAGCAACCTTCACTCTATTCTTGAAAAAAAATCTACCAGATACATTGAGAAAAATAAATTATCAGTGAATAGATGTCAGGACATTATGTCTGACACTTCCTTCAAGTTTTTCTAACTTCAGATTGAGAACTCCTCCTTAATAGTGCTAAGAACTAATTGAGAATAGTACAAAAGTCTCACATCCTGGGTGTTGTAAGCACATGATATATAGAATCTGTTCCACCGCCATGAACAAGATTCCATCAATCTGAGTTCAGACATGAGCTCATCCTTCATAAGGGCTATGGTGGTGATGCCTTCATGAATTCTTCTCAAGAGCTTGACTATTTTAATTCCAAATACCTTGCTCATAAATAAACTGGCACAAAGGTAGACAGACAGTTGATCGTGTCCTGATCAATCTGCACAAATCCGATGTTTTCTCTTCCAAATCAGGAGTAAGTTCCAAACAAAAGTATTCATAAGATTTTGTTTAGCACCCAAAACATCTGTTCTTCAACCAATAAATGCATACCTGCTGAAGTAATGTTCTAACATCTGATAGAACATCAGTTCCTTCTTCTTGGAACAAACAACTGAACTTGATGCTAGGGATATTACTGCCTCAACAAGATCCCTTGATCAGCTCCATTACAGATGACCCAGCTTTACCAAGAGTATCCAGATTCAGAGTTACCTCCTGAAAGGAATTAAGAATTATGAAGACCAAACTAAATTGTTTCAATCTTTCTTCATGTTCCTTGAAGAAGCAACCATCATCCATACTAAAGCGCCTTCCTGAGTGGACTTGAGAACCAGACCTCAATTATCGTTGGCCATTTTGGTCAGTTGACTAAACCAGCTTTGTTCATACCCTATTATGGGTGCAGTTCTTAAGGAGATCAAACCCTAATGCTAAGAGAACCAGGTTTGAAAGTGATACCATGCAGCGGAATTACTTTAACAGCTCCTCATCATCCTTTAGGCACAACGTCTTGTACCCAATCACCGCATCCCACAATCAAGCAGCACAACCTTAGGTTTGAAAATAAATCAAACCAACACCAAAAACCACCACATCTTTCGACACAACCGACGCTCAACATAATCCATCCTCCACTTCAAGGGACCATGTACACACCATACGATGTTCAAACATATTTTCATTACATACCTTCCTTGCCATACCAGAAAGTATCCTCCTAGGATCTCATCCAGAGACATAACATGATGCCTGCTCTGATACTATTGAAATTATGGTATAACAGACCCAAATGTCTTGAGAGATGTCGAGACATCTGATCTGTCAAGAAACACTGGCAAGGTATATACACAGATTTATATTGTACTGAAAGATAAATGACACCAGAATTGTTTACGCAGTTCGGTGACAAACACATCTACTCTGAGGGAATACCAAGCCAAGAATGAAGTTCACTATTAGCAGTATTAATTCAAAGCTAAACTCCCCTGTTTACAACTTCTCATTTAATCCCTACCTAATGAACCTTCTACCTAGATCCTCTCTAGATATGGAATATCTCCATCCCACTTCCTATCACCTCCGTGATTTTGCATAGGTTTCCAGTCCCAGGATTTGTAACAACGACCTAATCACTAACATTCTGATCACACAGACAAATAGTTTTGGAAGACACACTTCTATGACAATACCTAGCCAATACTCTTGACTATGAACAATAACTTGGAGTTACTTCAAAGCTTCCTCTAAGAACAATACATAATCCTCTTGCCTACGGGCTTCGAGGATTACAGTGACCTTCCCACAACCTAGGAGGTTCACCTAACCTAGCCCTAATGATTACATCTTGATATGCTTCAGATAGCTTGCTTTCTAGGTTACAAACCCTTCTATTTATAATCTGTAACCAATTTGATACGGGCCTTCAATCACAACTAATTTGCTGTTATAAGATAGCAGTAACTTCTGCTACAAACAAGGTCTTCAATATTTAGTTTCCGAATACATCTCCATATTTAGAAACTATATAATCTTCAAATATTCTGTTTGATTCTTCATACCTTTTAAACATATAACGCCTTATATGATTTGCATAATATTCAAAGAATATTTTGCATATGTTAAATTGAAACTGAATCTTATTAATCTAGCTCAGCAGGTGCGATGTCAGCATCTATTTCATAAGACATGTTATTCTAGAACATGTTCCAACATCTCATAGGACATTTCTTATTGTACCTGTTGTGTTTTGTACCTGTGTTCTATTTGCAAGTCTTACATCCTATGATACATATTATTGTTATTTATTTTTACAAAAATTAAGCCAACCCTCAAAACAGATAACTTACAAATATGTACAAATATAACGAAAACTTACGCACTCACGCACAAGTTGAGGAAAAAGAGACGATAAGTGCCGTAAAACTATAAACAAAAATAACTACAATTTGTCACTTATCAAGCTGTGACATATTTTTACAAGATTATTGATGATCTTGAGAATATTGAGGTGAAGATTGATGATAAGGTCAAAACTCAACTCTTATTGAGCTCATTACCCATATCTTTTGAGCACTTTAAGAATGTCCTTCTTAATGGTAAGAAAGGTACTATTGTTAAACAAATGACTCCAAACACGGGTGAATTATAGTTTTATGTTAGTATAGTTAAAATAACATAGATAATTGTAGTAGAAAAAAGAAAGACAGAAATGTAAAAGAAAGTAAATGACGGAAAATAAAAGAAGAGAGTTTAGAGATATTGCACCAGGATTTATAGAGGTTCCACCGATCTCTTGGCCTACTACAATATTCAAAAAATTCTTCTTGAGATTTCCACTAAAATAATATCTTTGAGCTTTTAACAAATAATGCCCAAGAGCCTTTTTAAAATCGATTAAGATATTTTAACAGGTTGATGCCTCATACCAAAAATAGAGCTTTCAATAGGTTGAACTCACAAACCGAGAATACAATTTATCTGGATGATCTCGAAAACCAAATAGAGGTTTTACTAGGATATCCTCAACAACCAAACAAGATAAATACTTCAAGAGAATTAAACTCTTTATAAAATAGTTGAACACTAGTTCAACTAAAATCTCATAAATATATTTCACTCACAAAAACACTAAGGAAATTTTTAGTAAAGGGAAAATGTACGTGTGTGTGTGTGTGTGAGAGAGAGAGAGAGAGAGAGGTTAGAATAAGAAAAAAATGGATTTCAAATTTTGGTGTGAGTAATAGTGAGGAGGTGCCCATCTTATATAGGAGGAAATATAGGCCCAAAAGGAAAATGATCCAAGAAATTATTTATGCTCATAATAGATTATGTCATATGGATAGTTAAATTTGTAGTGTAAATATGGAAAGTTTAAATTGGACTGTCACTTATTGATTATAAGCCCTAATAATTAAATTTGTGGCATTACAAATGAGATAATCGCCCAGACCTAACTTATAATTGATTACTCTATGTAATTTTATTCATTAGGAAATATTTGTGCCAGTAGTTAACTAGCTACTTGCGTAAAATATTTTTCTGGTAATTTTATCAAAATGAGAGGGTCTTCAAAAACATTTAGTGAGTGTGTGATAGTTTCCTTAGTAACTTACTAGTTACTTTAACACTTTTATAATACTCGGGTCACTAAGACACTGCACTAAGTGCACGAACTAGCTTTCACACTTCCTCTTTTTCATAAAATTGAAGTATTAGATTCTTTGTTATATTATCTTTGACTTTAGCATTTCACTAGAACCTTAAATATTCTCCCTTATAAGGCTTGAGATAACTTAAGGACGAGAATTATCATCATAGGCAAATAGAAAATATAACATCTTAGACCACCATGATAATCAAAGCACTAGGATTCCACCAAACATCATAGTCATCATCAAAATCACCATGATCAACATGTGATCAAAGTATCAACTGCAATCTTCTGTACCTGGAAGTACATGAATTTCTTCTCCTTTTTTATGATGGCAATAAATCTCATAGGGAGGTGGACAAACATAGAAAACAAAGGTGATAAATTAGAATGGTTAAGTCCCCCCGACAAATATAGAGATTATACCTTACTCCCCTTGAGGGTATGCTTCTCCCCCTTTAGAATTATCCAAACAAGAGGAAAATAAAATAGAGCAAGCACATAAATCATGTATACCATATATAGAAATGGAAGAGGAATAAAGAGAAGAGATACTTAGTAGATATTTATCCACGCATAATTAATTTAATATCCCTAACTTACTTCTTATGAAAAGATATTTTATTTAGGAAGAGGCTTGGTGAAAATATATGTGAGTTGATTATATAAAGACATGATCTCTAATGAAAGGGTGCCTAACCTCAATGTGTTTTGTTCGAGAGTGAAGTACCCTATTTTTTTTAGGTTTATGGCGATAGTGTTGTCGCATTTTATAAAGATAGACCAATAACTCCATAATCACTTAGTTGGTAATTCATCCAGATAATTTGTACGCAACAACTACATGTAGCAAATTATTCTTCCTCGGTTATGGATAGTGCTACACTTGCTTAATTCTTTCTATGCCAAAAGAGAAACGATTTACCCTGTAAGTGATATCTTCCACCAATACTCTTCCGGTCTAATTTCCGCCCCGCAAAATCAGAGTCAGCGTATCCAACTAAGACATGATAATTCCCTTTTGGGATCCCATAAACCCATATGTGGTGTACTAATAAGATATCTCATAATGTGTTTTCCTTACATATGTGTGATTCTTTAGAGGTTGCTTAAAATTATGCACACAGACAACAATAAACATAATATTAGGATGAGATGAAGTGAGATAAAAGGAGAGAATCGATTATAACACGGTACATACTTTCTTCAAATGACTTTCCTCATACATCCTTGTCCAAGTTTCATGATAGCCATTAGAGTATCAAACTTATTTTTTATTATATCAGATAAATCCTTGGACAAGGATTCGTTAGTAACACCAAATATAATATCACCTACACAAGTTTGAACAATTTAAATGTTATGCTTGGACTTTTTGATAAACCTGGTTTTATCAACTTGTCCTATACGAAACTTTTTCTCAATAAAAAACTTGCTTAGGCAATCATACCATGCTCTAGGATCTTATTTCAGATCATGTAAAGACTTTTTAAGCTTGAAGACATGATCTAGAAAGGTTGGGTTGATGAAACCTAAATGTTGATCAACAAACACGTCATCCTAGATGTAATCGTTCAAAAATGAAATATTTATATTCATTTGGTCTCTCCTTGAGCTACAAGAGCATATGCTTCATTGAAATAAATACCGTCATATTGATTGTATTTTTTCGCAACAAGTCTTGCTTTATTTCTTATAATATTTTCATATTCATCAAGCTTGTTGCAAAACATCCAGCAGGTACCAATCACTTCATTATCTAAAGCTTTGGAAACTAGTTTCTAAACTTTATTTCTTTCAAATTTATTTAACTCTTCTTACATAACAAGAGATGAATGTTGGTCAATAAGCGCCTGGTCAATTTTTGTTGACTCAACTTGGGAAACAAACTCCATATGATTACATACTTTCTTAGTGAGTGTCGAGTTGAAACTCCATTAGAAATATCTTCAATAATATTCTGAATTGAATGGTTTTTAGTGGTCTTCCATTCTTTGGGTAGAATTTTATTTTCTAAGTTGGCATTTTCTACTTAAGCATCTTCATTTAAACGTTGACCTTCTTCTTGACTTTGACTTTGATATTTTCCTTGATCATCATCTTCTAATCATGTTTTATCAAGGATAATTGCACAATCAAAACATCTACCTCTACAAATAAGGGGTTAGACTCATCAAAGGTAGCATGAACTGATTCTTTTATCACTATGGTTCTTTTATTAAAAACTCTAAAAGTCTTGCTAGAAGTGGAATATTCTAGGAATATGCCTTCATTAACTTTTGTGTCAAAATTTTCCATGATTATCCTTCCCATTATTAAGGATAAAGCATTTTATCCAAAGACATGTAAATGAGAGATATTCGGCTTTCTTCATTTATACAACTCATAGGGTTTTTTCTTTAGAATTGGTGCGTTATCAAGATACAATCCAGTAAATAGCAAGCATTTCTTACAACATCAACCTAAGAGTACTTAGGAATATTAGTTTATTTGAGCATTATTATCCCTAGGTCTTCCATAGATAACTCTACCTATTTACGGTCTTGTTTTGTTGTGGAGTTCGTGAACTGGAGAAAGTATGATGAATATCATACACATTATAATACCTTTCGAATTCCTCATTCTAGAATTCACCATCATGATCACTATGGATCGATACAATTTTTAATTATTTCCCGTTATTGATAACCCAACAAGTTTCTGAAAGGCAGCAAATGTAACACCCCATAAAATTCTTTATTTAATTTAATTAATTTTTTTATTAAATATTAGAATTAATTGGATTATTTGGGAATTATGGATGAAATAAGGCTAATGGGCCAGTGTTGTGAGTAGCAGTTGGGGGGTGTATCAGTGCAAAGCCCTTTTTCTAAAATTAAGTTATATTTTCATAAAATAGAATAGGGGAGTATTTTGTGAAAAGAGAACCAAAGAAGGGAGCAGAAGAGTTGAACGTGAAATTGGGAGAAGAGCAAGTGCGAAGAGGAAGAGAATTCAAGAATTCGACATCGAGGTAAGGGGGGATTCTTCTCATTAACCTCTATTATGGGATGTATGAATGATTCGATGGAATTTGTATGTTAGGATTTCGAATTGGATTATATGTCGGGTTTGGGGTTTTGGGGTTTATAGGACTTTGATTCAAATTAGGTTGTGAATGATGATTGGTGATGAACAATGATGTTAAACATGATTAGAAGTATGTGTAAACGTGCATTTTATGTCGTATGTGTGGTTTATTCTGCTGAAATTCGTGCTGGTATGATTTAAGGGTATTTGGGAGGCATGGAATGCTGTTTTCTGCAGGTTGGGAATTCTGAAATCACCGGTTCGCGCCGCGTGCACAGGGTGGCGCCGCGAACAGGTGGACTGAATGGTAAGATGTTTTAATACGCACAGGTCGCGCCGCGTACCTGTGTTGGCGCCGCGAAGGCGTAACTTTTCCTCGCGTCGCGCCGCGTGTAGGGGTTGGCGCCGCGAAGGCGTAATTTTTCCTCGTTTCGCGCCGCGTGTGGATGTTGGCGCCGCGTGCTGTGCTGTTTGGATTTCTTTGTTAAAGTTTAACGGTGTATAACTTTTTAACTGTTAGTCTGTTTGACGTGCCGTTTCGAACATAGTGAGACTAATTCAGTGAGATATGCAATAAAATAGTGTTTGAGTTGTGACTCGAATTTAATTTAAACACTTGATTTAATTGGTTGTGGTGGTTTATGTTGTTATTGCATTGGTTGATGATTATGATTGTTCAGTTGTTTGGTGTTGATGAGTTAGCATGCGGTATGTGATGCATGCATTTCATAATCATGTTGTGGGCTGTATCCCTTATGGTGGTGGGACAGCGGTAGCTAATTCCCATTGTGTGGAATTGGTGAGAGAAGTAGCCGAATCTTTATGGTGGTGGATCGGTGAGATGGGTTATCCCATGTTTGGTACCACATGCATTTAGTTGCATTGCATTAGGTTGTTGTGTATAATTGTAACATGAATGGAAGTTGTCCAATGTTATGATTTGTGTGTATTTTGGTATGTATGTTGCTATATTATCTGAATATAATTGATTTGGGTGGATAATGTATGGATGAAGTTGTATTGTTTATATACCTATAACATTTGTTAATGCGAACGAAACTCACCCTTACTGTTGTTATTTTTCAGATTGAGGAGTAGCTTGTGTACTTGGTGAGGATTAGCTCGTCAAGTAGTTCGTTAGAGTCGGTTGGGTCAGTGTCATGCTCTGGTCGTGTAACACCGGGAACGTTATTTTAGAATTGGCTGATAAACTTCTGTTTTGTTTATGGTTTATGGTTGAATTATGAGTCTTCGACTCCAGATGTTTGATTATTCAGTTGTTAGGAATATTCCGCTGTGTTAACATGCTACCTGAATAATTTTTGGTTTATCGTTCCTTTATGGCATGACATGAATATTGTTTATTTTGTTGGCGTTGTAATACTCTTCTTCATGTTTTACTCTGATTTTAATGTTAATTTCCGCGGGGTTTAGAAGGGTGTTACAATAGTGGTATCAGAGCATAGTCGGTCGTTTGAGTCAGAGTCTTAGTGTCGGTTAATCCTTCGTATACGACTAGTGTAAAGTTGACACTGTCGATACTTCTTGTTCTAATGAATATTGTCTGATATTTAGCAGAACAATGGCCGGAAGAGGGGGAAGAAATGACGACGCGATCGCTGAGGCTCTGGGCATGATTGCTGGTGTGTGGGAGGGAATGCCAATGGAGCTGGTATTGGTGCTGACAGGCAGCTGAATAGCTTTCAGAGGAACAATCCTCCTTTGTTCAAAGGCACGCACGATCCCGAAGGCGCTCAGAAGTGGCTGAAGGAAACTGAAAGGATCTTCAGGGTGATTGATTGTGCTGAAAATCTGAAAGTGAGGTACGGGACTCACATGCTGTCTGAAGAAGCTGATGATTGGTGGATGGCTAGTAGAGATGAACTTGAATCTGCAGGTGTAGCGATCACTTGGGCTGTGTTCAAGAGAGAATTCTTGCGGAGGTACTTTCCTGAGGACGTTAGAGGCAGGAAAGAGATTGAATTTTTGGAGCTGACACAAGGTAACATGACGGTGCCAGAGTATGCGTCCAAGTTTGTGGAGCTAGCAAAGTATTATGTTCACTATAACAATGATGAAGCGAGCGAATTTTCGAAGTGTGTTAAGTTCGAGAATGGTCTCCGTGATGAAATTAAGCAGGGAATCAGGTACCAAAGGATTCGTCGGTTTGCTGATTTGGTGGATTGTAGTAGAATCTACGAAGAGGACAACCTGAAGCTGAAGTCATCTCACTCCCGTGAGTTAGTTGACAAGAAAGGGAAGAAGCCTATGGACCGTGGTAAACCATATGGTAGAGGTAATTATAAAGCTGGAAGTTGGAAGAAGCCTAGTGGGGGAGACTCTAGTGCTCCTGTTAAGTGCTTTAAGTGTGGGGAACCTGGACATCGTGTTCACGAGTGCAAAAGTGAAGAGAGGAAGTGCTACCGGTGTGGTAAAGCAGGCCACATTGCTGCTGACTGCAAGGGAAGGACTGTGACTTGTTATAACTGTGGTGAAGAGGGCCATATCAGTCCACAGTGTCCTAAGCCAAAGAAGAATCAAACTGGGGGTAAAGTTTTCGCTTTATCAGGTTCAGAGACTACTCCGGAGGATCGATTGATTAAAGGTACGTGTTTTATCCATGGCACTCCTTTAATTGCAATAATAGATACTGGAGCAACTCACTCGTTTATTTCATTGGATTGTGCTAAACGTCTGAACTTGGAAATATCTGATATTCATGGAAGTATGATCATTGACACTCCTGCGTCGGGTTCAGTGACTACTTCGTTTGCCTGTTTGAATTGTCCAATTGATATTTTTGGTAGAGAGTTCGGAATGGATTTAGTATGCCTTCCGTTGGAACAACTTGATGTCATCCTGGGTATGAATTGGTTGCAATTTAATCGGGTTCATATCAACTGTTTCACGAAGACAGTTATTTTTCCTGAAGATGTCAGAGTCGAGGATTTAGCAATGACTGCTAGACAAGTGGATGAAGCCATGAAGGGCGGGGCCGCCGTGTTTATGTTGATTGCATCCATGGAAGTGAAGAAGAAAGCGGTGAGTAGTGATTTACCAGTAGTATGTGAATTTCCAGAAGTTTTTCCAGAGGATGTAAGAGAGTTACCGCCAGAGAGGGAGGTAGAATTTGCTATTGAGTTAGTCCCTGGGACTAGTCCTGTGTCGATGGCGCCGTATCGTATGTCGGCATCTGAATTAGCAGAATTGAAGAGTCAACTGGAAGAGTTACTGGAAAAAGAATTCATTCGTCCTAGTGTGTCGCCGTGGGGTGCGCCGGTGTTGTTGGTAAAGAAGAAAGAAGGCCCTATGAGACTGTGTGTGGATTATAGACAGCTGAATAAAGTTACTATCAAGAATCGGTATCCATTACCGAGGATTGATGATTTAATGGATCAACTGGTTGGTGCGAGTGTGTTTAGCAAAATTGACTTGAGGTCGGGATATCATCAGATTCGGGTGAAGACGGACGATATTCAGAAAACAGCATTTAGAACGAGGTATGGTCATTACGAGTATACAGTGATGCCATTTGGAGTAACTAATGCGCCGGGGGTTTTCATGGAATATATGAATAGGATCTTCCATCCTTATTTGGATCAGTTTGTGGTGGTATTTATCGATGACATTCTAATATATTCTAAGAGTGAAGAAGAACATGCAGAGCATCTGAGAGTGGTATTAGAACTACTGAAGGAAAAGAAACTTTATGCGAAAGTGTCAAAGTGTGAGTTCTGGCTAAGTGAAGTAAGCTTTCTTGGGCATGTAATTTCTAAAGATGGTATTGCCGTTGACCCAACGAAAGTAGAAGCAGTGTCTCAATGGGAAGCTCCGAAGTCAGTTTCCGAAATCCGTAGTTTCCTTGGTCTTGCGGGTTACTATAGAAAGTTCATTGAAGGTTTCTCGAAGTTAGCGTTACCGTTAACTAAGTTGACTAGGAAGGGTCAAGCATTCATCTGGGATTCGAAATGTGAAGAAGGATTTCAAGAATTGAAAAGGAGATTGACCAGTGCACCGATCTTGATTTTGCCGAATCCGGCGGAATCTTTTGTTGTATATTGCGATGCTTCATTGTTGGGATTAGGAGGTGTACTAATGCAGAATCAACAGGTAGTCGCGTATGCGTCGAGGCAACTCAAAGTACATGAGAGAAACTATCCGACTCATGACTTAGAGTTGGCAGCAGTGGTATTTGTGTTAAAATTGTGGAGACACTATCTGTATGGTTCGAGGTTTGAGGTGTTTAGTGACCACAAGAGCCTGAAGTATTTATTTGATCAAAAAGAGTTGAATATGAGACAAAGGAGATGGTTAGAATTTCTCAAGGATTATGATTTTGAACTGAATTACCATCCGGGTAAAGCAAATGTTGTTGCCGATGCTTTGAGTAGGAAGTCCTTGCATATATCTATGCTTATGGCGAGAGAGTTGGATTTAATTGAACAATTCCGAGATTTGAGTTTAGTATGCGAAGACACTCCTGTCAGTGTTAAGTTGGGCATGCTGAAGTTGACTAGTGGCATTCTGGAAGAGATTCGAGAGGGTCAGAAAGTTGATGTAGAGTTAGTGGATAAATTGACTCTAATTAACCAAGGCAAGGGAGGTGAATTCAGAATCGACGAGAATGGTATTATAAGGTTTGGTAATCGTGTTTGTGTTCCTAATGTTTCTGAATTGAGGAAGAGTATTCTCGAAGAAGGACATCATAGTGGATTGAGTATACATCCTGGTGCGACCAAGATGTATCATGATTTGAAGAAGCTGTTTTGGTGGCCTGGAATGAAGAAAGAAATAGCTGAATTCGTCTATGCTTGTTTAACTTGTCAGAAGTCGAAGGTTGAGCATCAGAAACCATATGGAGCTATGCAACCGTTATTTATTCCGGAATGGAAGTGGGATAGTATATCTATGGATTTTGTTTCTGGATTGCCGAGAACGGTGAAGAACTATGAAGCCATTTGGGTCATAGTGGATAGGTTGACTAAGTCTGCTCACTTTATACCAATGAGAATGGATTACTCAATGGAGAAGCTGGCTCAATTGTACATTGAGAAGATAGTGAGTTTACATGGTATTCCTTCGAGTATCGTGTCAGATAGAGATCCAAGGTTTACATCCAAATTCTGGGACGGTTTGCAGAAGGCTTTGGGTACTAAGCTGAGATTGAGTTCTGCTTATCATCCGTAGACGGACGGACAGACAGAAAGAACTATCCAATCGCTAGAGAATTTATTGCGTGCTTGTGTGTTGGAAAGAGGTGGTACTTGGGATAGTTATCTACCCTTGATCGAATTTACCTATAATAATAGTTTTCACTCGAGCATTGGTATGGCTCCGTTTGAAGCTTTGTATGGTCGGAGATGTAGAACGCCTTTATGTTGGTATGAATCTGGCGAAAGTGCGGTGATTGGACCAGAGATTGTTCAAGAAACGACAGAAAAGATTAAGATGATTCAGGAGAAGATGAAGGCTTCTCAGAGTCGTCAGAAGAGTTATCATGACAAGAGACGGAGAACTCTTGAGTTTCAAGAAGGAGATCACGTGTTTATGAGAGTTACACCTATGACTGGTATCGGACGAGCTCTAAAGTCAAGGAAATTAACTCCGCGTTTTATTGGTCCGTTTCAGATTTCAGAAAGAGTGGGAGAGGTGGCGTATCGCATTGCGTTACCACCGACACTTGCGAATCTGCATGATGTATTCCATGTGTCGCAGTTGAGGAAATACATTGCTGATCCGTCACATGTTATCCAAGTGGATGATGTACAGGTAAAGGATAATCTGACAGTTGAAGCTTTGCCTACGAGGATTGAAGATCGGAAGGTGAAACAATTGCGTGGCAAGGAGATAGCGTTGGTCAGAGTAGCTTGGGGAGGACCAGCCGGTGGAAATGTTACATGGGAATTGGAGAGCCAGATGAAGGACTCCTACCCAGAACTCTTTGCCTAAGGTATGTTTTCGAGGACGAAAACTTTTCTAGTGGGGGAGAGTTGTAACACCCCATAAAATTCTTTATTTAATTTAATTAATTTTTTTATTAAATATTAGAATTAATTGGATTATTTGGGAATTATGGATGAAATAAGGCTAATGGGCCAGTGTTGTGAGTAGCAGTTGGGGGGTGTATCAGTGCAAAGCCCTTTTTCTAAAATTAAGTTATATTTTCATAAAATAGAATAGGGGAGTATTTTGTGAAAAGAGAACCAAAGAAGGGAGCAGAAGAGTTGAACGTGAAATTGGGAGAAGAGCAAGTGCGAAGAGGAAGAGAATTCAAGAATTCGACATCGAGGTAAGGGGGGATTCTTCTCATTAACCTCTATTATGGGATGTATGAATGATTCGATGGAATTTGTATGTTAGGATTTCGAATTGGATTATATGTCGGGTTTGGGGTTTTGGGGTTTATAGGACTTTGATTCAAATTAGGTTGTGAATGATGATTGGTGATGAACAATGATGTTAAACATGATTAGAAGTATGTGTAAACGTGCATTTTATGTCGTATGTGTGGTTTATTCTGCTGAAATTCGTGCTGGTATGATTTGAGGGTATTTGGGAGGCATGGAATGCTGTTTTCTGCAGGTTGGGAATTCTGAAATCACCGGTTCGCGCCGCGTGCACAGGGTGGCGCCGCGAACAGGTGGACTGAATGGTAAGATGTTTTAATACGCACAGGTCGCGCCGCGTACCTGTGTTGGCGCCGCGAAGGCGTAACTTTTCCTCGCGTCGCGCCGCGTGTAGGGGTTGGCGCCGCGAAGGCGTAATTTTTCCTCGTTTCGCGCCGCGTGTGGATGTTGGCGCCGCGTGCTGTGCTGTTTGGATTTCTTTGTTAAAGTTTAACGGTGTATAACTTTTTAACTGTTAGTCTGTTTGACGTGCCGTTTCGAACATAGTGAGACTAATTCAGTGAGATATGCAATAAAATAGTGTTTGAGTTGTGACTCGAATTTAATTTAAACACTTGATTTAATTGGTTGTGGTGGTTTATGTTGTTATTGCATTGGTTGATGATTATGATTGTTCAGTTGTTTGGTGTTGATGAGTTAGCATGCGGTATGTGATGCATGCATTTCATAATCATGTTATGGGCTGTATCCCTTATGGTGGTGGGACAGCGGTAGCTAATTCTCATTGTGTGGAATTGGTGAGAGAAGTAGCCGAATCTTTATGGTGGTGGATCGGTGAGATGGGTTATCCCATGTTTGGTACCACATGCATTTAGTTGCATTGCATTAGGTTGTTGTGTATAATTGTAACATGAATGGAAGTTGTCCAATGTTATGATTTGTGTGTATTTTGGTATGTATGTTGCTATATTATCTGAATATAATTGATTTGGGTGGATAATGTATGGATGAAGTTGTATTGTTTATATACCTATAACATTTGTTAATGCGAACGAAACTCACCCTTACTGTTGTTATTTTTCAGATTGAGGAGTAGCTTGTGTACTTGGTGAGGATTAGCTCGTCAAGTAGTTCGTTAGAGTCGGTTGGGTCAGTGTCATGCTCTGGTCGTGTAACACCGGGAACGTTATTTTAGAATTGGCTGATAAACTTCTGTTTTGTTTATGGTTTATGGTTGAATTATGAGTCTTCGACTCCAGATGTTTGATTATTCAGTTGTTAGGAATATTCCGCTGTGTTAACATGCTACCTGAATAATTTTTGGTTTATCGTTCCTTTATGGCATGACATGAATATTGTTTATTTTGTTGGCGTTGTAATACTCTTCTTCATGTTTTACTCTGATTTTAATGTTAATTTCCGCGGGGTTTAGAAGGGTGTTACAGCAAATGCATCTCTTTTTTTTTTCCGATTGGAATAATGTCCATGTATAGCAAGATTAGCCATCTATAACTATAAGGGCATAGACATTTTTGTCAAAACTCTTGGTTCTTGATGGACCACACAAATCCATGTGCAAAAGTTGTAAGAATTAATTTATAGAAATAACACTTTTAGATATAAAAGAGGCCCTTACTTGTTTCCCTTTTTAGCACACATCACATAACTGACTTTTCCCAAAGCGCATGTTTGGCAGGGTAATCACTAAATCCTTGTTGACCAACTTGTTTAAGTGGTCCATGTGAACATGGGATATTCTCCTATTTCATAGCCAAGATCTATCTTCGTTACTAAAAAGAAAAAAAAATCATTTAAAGGAATCTTATTTAGACTCACGATGTTGGCGTTTCCACTTCTAGAGTTGGTGAAAACGGTTTGATTATGTTTGGATTTGATAGCCATGCATCTAGAAGAATCAAAATTTACACTGTTACTTTTGTCACATAGTTGGTTTAATGAAAGTGTTTCTAAAGATAGTAGTGCATCTGGGACAATTAAATGGATGTCATATATGCCAAAGTTTAATGTGACAACTTGGAGTGCATAAGACATTATTAAATTTTCATTTTATACAAAATCAAAGGATGATCATAGTATCATGCAAAATAGTGGGGTTATGGTTGAAGTTGAATCCATATACTTCTCTAGAGAATACTTTGGGGTCATTGAGGAGATATTAGAGATTAAGTATGCTACTTTTAAATTGTCTTTAATAAATATAAGTGGATTAACAGTACACTGGTGTAGAAACCAATGATTTAAGATTCACACATGTTGATATTCGAAAATCAGCTTATATGAACGAAACATTCATCATGGCATCCCAAACAAAAAAAATATTTTATGTCGTTGATCCTTGTAATACTAGATGGTCAATTGTTCTAAAATTAAAACATATTCCTGATAGTGATGAAAATCAAAATTTAAATTTTGAGACACCTTCTTTCGCAACAAATGTACGTCTTTCATCTAAAGAAAATGATTCAGATGGTGTACATGCTATTCTTCATGATCATTAATAGGGGATATGAGAAAACTAGTAAGTAAAAATTTTATATGACTTAGTATTATATATTTATTTATTTTACATTTGTATTCTTTTTACTAGTATTTATTTATTTCCAACATGTAGAGATGTCGAAGGATGCCATATGTTGCATGAATATACTTAATCTAAATGCAAGGTTGTCATGATGACAACTTTTGCAACAACCCTAGACCTAAGAATGATGTGTCATTCTAATATAACACTAAAGTTGAGGTGTCAATCTCTTAAAATTTTTAATATCAATTAACTATTTGTATTATGATATTTTGAAATAAATAGTTAAATTATTTTTTACTTTTATAGTATTATAATTCAATAATAATAATAATAATAATAATGATAAAGATTAAATTATACAAAATCATTTTAACAATCAAATTAATTGATGATAGAGAAGAAATAATTTTTTTTTTATAATAAATAATATATTATTTATTAAATAGACACAATATTAATAATTAAAATAAAAATAATAATAACAATAATATTAATCATAATAATAATAATAATAATGAGATATCAATAAAAAATATAAATAAATAAATAAATAATAATCAGGATTAAATTATACAAAATTATTTTTACAATCAAATTAATTTATAAAAGTTAAGAAATAAAAAAAGTAAATAAGATTCTAATATATATTTTTGGATTCAAAATACATTATCTTTGATTTTATTGAAATTTGACTTTATAAATAATTTAACTCAAATTTGTACTTATAAATAATAGTGTTTAATTTTTAAAATCTTGATTTCATAATTATAATACTTTTATCATAATGTATATCGTGATTAAATATTATTTTCATGCTATCATTTAATTATAATTAAATATTAAATATTATTTTCATGTTATATCATAAAAATAATAATTATTAGTATATTTCAATTAGATTTATAACAGTAATTATTTTTATTGCAGTTGTTTAAAATAAAAAGTAAAAAAAGACATGTTATTCTTTTCACAGATAATTTTTTTTTGTTAATTTTCATCTTTTGTTTCTATAATAAAAAAATTTAAAAATAAGTGTTCAAATTAGAAATATTGAACAATAACCATATTTTAATTATAATGATGACAAAATTAAAGTTCTTCTTAAAATATTATTTGTAACTCTTCTAATAAATTATATTGATAATAAAACGGTAACCCATTAAATGTTTTTTATAATAAAACGGTAATCCATCAATTTGTTTTCAATTTCTTTAATTATTAAAAAATCAATATAAATAGGTCTTATTTACCCTCACAATCCATATAGAAATGAGATCTTCTTTTTCTCTTGTGTTGCTATTTTTATTATTTTTTTCTTAGTTCTCACTTATTTTAACTGTATTTTGATTTATGTTGCAGGCTAACGATTCTTATTTATGTTGTAGGTCCTTGACTCAACTTAATTTATGTATCAATTATTTAAATACTTTATCAGTAGTGTTATGTAATAATTTGTTTTAAGAATTAATATAATATATTGTTATTTTTTTTAATTTCTTCTTCTTTTTTATTGTTTATTTAAATATAACTATTTTTGTTATGTGAATGAAAAAAGAGGATAAAAAATTTATTATTGTTTCGACTTTTGTTTCCTTCCAACTTAAAAATATTGAGAAAAATCGTAGCTCATGTAAATATAATTTTAACATAATCTTTGAGAGAAATGTGTAATTGATTTAAATTTATTTATTTAATTAATATAAATTTTCAATAAACAAAAAAGATAGTGTGAGAAGAATTTAGGAATAAAAATGTATGATTTATCAATATTTTATTTCGTACAAGTCATTTGTGATTCACTTTGATATCATGATAATGATAAAAATGATTTCTTTTATGCAATTGATAAGCTACATTACCTAACATAAGATTGATGTTAATTTCACATCATAGTTCTTTTTTATCTTAGTATTCACATAATATTTTTCTCATAAAATATTTAGCTTTGTGTCTCATAACTTTAACTTTTACTTTTTAAATTCTATTTTATTTAATTTTTATTTTAATGAATATTATAATTGTAACTAATACATGATATGAATAATAAATACGTTTATAATTACTACTCAACAAAAATTTTAAATAAATAATTCAATAAAAAAAGATAATTTTAAATAAGTTACACATTTTTTCGTTTATAATAAAAAAATTAATTAATTATTTAAAATAAAATTTTTAAACTTTAATTATAATAATTTAAATATACTTTCATTTATTCTTTCACTCTATTTCTGTATATTTAATTAAAAATATTACTCTCAAATAATTTTTTTATTATTTATTATTTATTATTTATTATTGTTATCTATGTAATATAAATCTAAGGTTGTCATGATGATAACACTTATGCTTTCTTTTGGAAATAAATTCTAATTTTTTTATATAACATAAATTCTAATTATTATTTTAATCACATTTTATACTCATATTTATTTTGATATGTGTTATTTGTTGGTGTAGTAACAACCTTAAAATAAATATAGAAATATATGATTTTTGCAATAATTTAGAGAAGAATAATACACATTTTATCATACCAATTAAATTATTATTTTTGTTTAATTTCCTTCTTTCACTTATGATTTCTAAATCTAAGGTTGTCATGATGACAACCTTATAAAAATCGTAACTCTTAATATTGATAAGTCGTTGTATTCTTAATTTTAACTTTTTCTTTTTTTATCTAATAATTAATATTTTAATTTTATAGATTAAAAGTCATTTTAATAAAATTAATATTAAATTGAAAACTCTGCATTGAACCATCATTAAAAAACTGTTTAATTAAACCATCAATGTTTCAAATTTAATGATAATTAAAATTTTAAAAAAATATAATATTTTACTTAATGATTAGTTGTCTTTTTTTTTCTTATTTATTGATTATGTTGCACATTTTTCGCATAATATAATTCTACAACACTATTATTTTATAAATTTAAATATTCAAATTTTTAGTTTGATTATTGACCTTTGCAATTATTTAAATATGAAAATAATAATTATAGAGTATTATTTTTCTATGAATTTAAGAGTATTATATAAGCTATTTCATTTTAAGAAAAGAGTCTTACAATATATTTTAACCATGAACTTGATATTTTAACAAAACAACAAATAAAATATTACTTATTAAAGGTCTCATTTTTTCAATTATTAATTAATTATTTTATAAACTTAAATATTATAATTTTTAAGTTGATTATAATATATTTAATGACATATAATCATTACATTACATAATTATAAAACCGTTGAATTAACAATAATAATAAATATCTTTTTAAAAAATTTATAGTAATAATAATGAAATTAATATAAAAAATTAATAGTTAGGATGACCGTGAAAGGTTACAAAATTAAAGTAAATATAATATTATGTAACTTCTATCGTATATTTATATTAATTCAATTTACTTATTATCTTGAATTTTTTTTAATTATCATCATTGAATGTTTCATCATTTGATATATAATTTTTTTAGATTTTATAGTCATAATAATAAATATAATAACAATATTTTGAAGTTTAAAATACTATAAACAGTACAATAATATATTGTAGGACAACCGCGCAATGCGCGGGTTATATACTAGTTTATAAGTAAAAATGAGAAAATTAAAAATCCCTAAAGTAAGTGTTATTCTTTGTGACATTCATGTATGATTATAAATTATTTATGTTAGTTGTGGTTATTGATGCATCTTGTTAATATTGAAGTTTGAATGTTGTTATTATTTTTGAGATTGAAGTTTGAATGTTGTTGTTGTTGTTGTTGAGATTGAAGTGTGAATGTTGTTGTTGTTGAGAACCATGGTTGAAAGATTTATTATTGTTGTTGTTGATTATCCTAATTTGTTTCAAATGTGGTTCAAATTATAGGTGCTTAACGACCGATTACAAAACTCACAGAAGAAAACTTTTGGACGGTCGTTCAAGAAATTGCATTTTGATTTTTGTTTTTGTTAGTTAATCACCTGTTTAGTTTTGTTATAAAATATAAGGTGTGTGTCATTTTGGCCTCGCCATTGCTGTAAACAATGAATATTGTTGGTACAATGTTTCTGTTTCAAAAATGAGTAAAAAATATAGTGTTTTTTTTCACAAATCAGAAAAATAGGTTTTGTAATACAAGTTAATACGAAAATATAGAAAAATAATAAAAAATTACAATATTTTCTCTCGGTTATTTTAATAAATTGAAGTAGTAAGACTGAATTTATTACCTCGGTTTTTCATATAGCCGAGGGAACAAGTGGGGCACGTCATCCAATTATGTATATCAACCAAAAGATAAAATAGCGCACTTTTTATGACACCCTTTATTATCTCAGTAAGAAACTAATGTTAACCCACATTTTTAACCGAAATAAAAAACATTTTTTGTAATAGTGTTATAAATCTTATTCAAATTTTTTATTAACTTTTATTTATATTTGAGATGAGAGCAAATATTTAATAGACTTAATATCAATAAATTAAGTAATACATTATCGTCTTAATTATTGGAATTTTGTATAAGATTTTCAATTTAGTTACGGTTTTAGCGTGATAAAATGTAAGGTTTTGTTTGTGAGTTTGGAGGGAAGGGGAAAAGGGAAGAGAAGACTTTCGAAAACAAATTTTTAATATTTTTTTAATAAAAAAAATTGTATTAAACCATAAAATAGTATTTATTATTACTGTATTTTTAATTTTCAAAATACTATAATAACATAAAAGATATTAAAAAAATTATGTAAGTCCTCCAAAACTCTTCTTCCATATAAATTTTGAATTCCTCCAAATTATAGAGTTTTTGGTATTACGAAAAAGACAAATCCTCCAAAATCATTCATACTAAAATCTTTCAATTTTTTTCAATCAATTTTTCAAAATTCTCCCCCTTCTTTTCTTTCCAAACTCCCAAACAAAACTTAAGTATCTTATGTACAAGGGTCTTATGTAATGAGACTATTTTTCATAATATCTTAGGCGAGTTTTTGATTTATCCCCCTTTAAAAAAAAAGTTTTGAATTACCCTCCTATAATTTTTGGGCACCCCCTAAGCGTGTAAAAACCAGGGGGTAAATCAAAAATATATATTTTACAGGGGTAATTTTTCCTCTTAGAGGGCAAAAGACTTAGAATTTTAAAATTATAGGAGGGTAATCCAAAACTTTTTTTAAAGGGGTAGTAAATCAAAACTCGCCTATATGACAGGGATAAATGGCTATTTAATCTTAGATCTTATTGTTTATAAAATATGTGTTTTTGCAATGTGATTGGATAAATAAAAAGAAATATCTCACTAGCTAGAAGTTTTTTTGAAGAAAAGATAGGGAACAAGACAAGAAAATTACTTATTTAAAGAAGGTAGGTTTATCAATGCCAAAGAGAAAGGCAAAACTAAATAATATATACTTCACATTTTTAATAAATAGGGTGTGACAGAACAACAAATTTAATATATTTCCCGATTCCCCAAGTATAATACCACACCAACTAGGGTTTGCAAGATGCATCCTAGAATCTGAGAACTGAAATGATGAATTATTAAAATAAATAAATAATTCAGATATGATGACAATTGCACACTAAAGTCCATATCTTTTATTTCTTTAATTTTCTCTTTATAATTCAAAAATATTAAATAAGTTGAATCTCGGAGACTTATTGAATCAAGAGCAATGTATGAAATCTATATTGGACTGATACGTATCTCGCATGCACCTGAGTTTATTCGTACACCTCACACTAATTGATAAACAAAATATATAAGACAGACTTATTCAATTAAGGATTTATAAGATGTATGTATTGACTTCATATTTTTCCTCTCACATGCATGCATTGAATCCAATCAAACTAATTAAATATTTATATAAATAATTTAAAAATTAACTGTTAAAAAATGGAAATTTGTGTGATTTGATAAATAAAATGATTAAGAGTGTAGATGTATATAAATAAATCTCTTCTTAAATTATGTTGTAAAATTTGTAGTTCAAATAGTGGTATTAAATACATATTGTGGTAGTTCAAATGATGTGGTATTCGATTACAAGTGTGGTATTTTAGTTTTTCAGTTAGTTGGTTAGTTGAGTTTTGTGTTCAATGTATACCCCTTTAAAAAGTTTGATTAAATAAGACTCTCTCTTTTCCACTATATTCTTTCTTTCTGCATTACTCAATTATGTCTCTTATTCCATTATTTAGCATCAAGAGTCACTATTAAAGAAATATTTTTTAGTAACCAAATTAAAAATTAAAAAAATTTAAAAATCGATCACTATAGTATTTTGCGAACAATTTAGTGACTAGTATTTTTCTATTGAAAAAGTACTAGTCATTAGCCTTAGGCTTTGACAATGATCCTTTCCAGGATCCACTATGTACCTGCTTACAAGACTTACTGCATATGTATGTCGGGTCTAGTACAGACCATAACATACATCAAAAAATCAATTATATTAGCATATGAGATGCTATTCATATAGGCTCTTTCAACATCAGTACTGGGACACTGATCAATACTCAGCTTGAATTGAGGGTTTGTTAGAGTCACAATAGGCTTTGAATTCGACATACGAAATTTGCCGAGAACCTTCCGTAGGTATGTCTCTTGAGATATGCATAACTTCAACTGCTTTCTATCTCTTCAGATGTCAATCCCAAGAATCCTGGATGCTGCTCCCAGATCCTTCCAACTCCTCATTGAGTTCAGCCTTCACTCTCATTACATCTTCGATACTGTTGCTTATTATGAGAATATCATCCACATAAAGCCACAAAATAACAAATCAATTACCAGGTCAAAATTGGAAGTAAACACAGTGGTCGAGCTGAATTCTAATGAAACTTATGCGTGTCATGAACTTGTCGAATCTCCTATTCCACTGTCAAGGAGATTGTTTAAGTCCATATAACGATCTATCTAGCTTGCACACATTATCTTTCTTCCCCTTTTCGACATACCCTTCAGGTTGCCTCATTAGGATCGTTTCATCATGATCACCATACAAGAATGCAGTCTTTACATCCATCTGTTCTAGTTCAAGATCGAACTGTGCCACCATAGCCAGCAACATTCGAATGGACCTATGCTTTACAACAGAAGAAAACACATCATTAAAGTCGACACTGTTAGAACAAGATTTGTTCTGATCAATATTCTTAGTTTTGATGATAACAATGTATATGAATTTTGTATGAGATAATGTGGTACTCTAATACTATGCAATTTCCATTTCAGGAATTATATAAAGAGTAGGCACAAAATCAGCGCAAGAAGCACTGACTCAGAAGGTTCAGCATGCAACATCAGAACATGGTCTGGCAAGACATCAGAAGATGGTCAAGCAGAATCAGAACATGGGTCTATTGTAGCATCAGAAAAACTTGAGATCAGAAGCAGAAGCACTGAAGTTCTCATGGTATCACGCTCAGAAGCACTTCAAGGTCAGAAGACAAGAAGATGCTCTGCACCAAGCTGTTTGACTCTGATGATATTCAAACGTTGTTCACACAAACATCAGATCAGAAGCAAGTACTAGCTGGCAGGCTACACTGACTGACAAAAGGAACGTTGAAAGCTATGAAAGGCAACGTCAGTAGACACAGCGAAAGAAAGGCTCGAGGTAGTTGACAAAAGAGTGAAACATTAAATGCAATGCTGTACGGAATACGCAAAGCATTAAATGCTTCCAACGGTCATCTTCTCAAACGCTTATAAATATGAAGTTCTGATGAGAAGCTATGTTACGAATTCTGAATACAACACTTGCGCAAATATACAGAAACGCTGTCAAATTCAAAAAGCTCTCAAAACTTCATCATCAACCTCACTACATTGTTGTTGTAATTCTTTAGTGAGATTAAGCTTAAACTTAAGAGAAAATCACAGTTGTGATAATAGCTTTATAAGAAGCATTGTAACTCTTAAAAGAATTTGTTTACATTAAGTTGTAAGAACTAGAGTGATCAGGTTGTTGATCAGTATACTCTAGAAAGTCTTAGAGGGTATCTAAGCAGATTGTTCCTAGAGTGATCAGGTTGTGATCAGTATACTCTAGAAGACTTAAAAGTTGTCTAAGTGGAAAACCATTGTAATCTCGTGTGATTAGTGGATTAAATCCTCAGGTGAGGTAAATCACTCCAAGGGGGTGGACTGGAGTAGTTTAGTTAACAAGAAACCAGGATAAAAATCATTGTGCAAATTGTTTTTATCTTACAAGTTTTAAAGCTACACTTATTCAAACCCCCCCTTTCTAAGTGTTTTTCTATCCTTCAATTGGCATCAGAGCGTCGGTTCTAAGGTGCAAGCACTTAACCGTGTTTAGAAAAGATTCAGGAAGAGAAAAACACTAAGTCAAGATGGTTGAGACTCCACCACCTTCATCTACATCTACATCTGGCTCAGCTGAGCAATACAATGGAAATGGTAACAATGGTTATACTAGACCGCTAGTATTTGATGGTGAAAACTTTGAATACTGGAAAGATAAACTTGAAAGTTACTTCCTTGGTCTAGATGGTGACTTATGGGATCTTCTGATGGATGGTTACAAACATCCAGTGAACGCTACTGGCGTAAGGCTTACAAGACAAGAAATGAATGATGATCAAAAGAAGATTTTCAAAAACCATCATAAATGTAGGACTGTTTTGCTGAATGCTATCTCTCATGCTGAGTATGAGAAGATATCTAACAGGGAAACTGCCTATGATATATATGAGTCATTGAAAATGACCCATGAAGGAAATGCTCAAGTCAAGGACACCAAAGCTCTTGCTCTAATCCAGAAATATGAAGCCTTCAAGATGGAGGGCGATGAAAATATTGAGAAGATGTTTTCAAGATTTCAAACGCTAACTGCTGGATTAAGAGTTCTGGACAAAGGCTACACCAAGTCTGATCATGTAAAGAAGATTATCAGAAGCTTGCCCAGAAGATGGGGTCCAATGGTGACTGCATTCAAGATTGCAAAGAATCTGAATGAGGTTTCTTTGGAAGAGCTAATCAGTGCCTTGAGAAGCCATGAAATAGAGCTGGATGCAAATGAGCCTCAGAAGAAAGGTAAGTTTATTGCATTAAAATCTAATTATAAAAAATGCACTAACGCTTTTTAGGCTGAAGAAGTATATTCTGAAGAATCAGAATCAGAAGAAGAAGATGAACTGTCCATGATCTCCAGAAGGGTGAACCATCTCTGGAAGAGCAAGCAAAGGAAGTTCAAGAGCTTCAGAAGTTCAAAGAAACCTGAAAGAGGAGCATCTTCTGGAGGCAGAAGATCTGACAAGAAGAAGGTCATCTGCTATGAGTGCAATGAGCCTGGACACTTCAAGAATGAATGTCCAAAACTTCAGAAGGAGAATCCCAAGAAGAAGTTTCATAAGAAGAAAGGTCTTATGGCAACATGGGATGATTCTGAATCAGAATCAGAATCAGAGTCTGAAGGAGAGCAAGCAAACCTTGCACTAATGGCCACAGTGGATGATGGATCAGAATCTACATCAGAATCAGATTCTGAAGAGGTATTTTCTGAACTATCTAGAGAAGAGTTAGTTTCCAGTTTAACTGAACTTCTGGAACTCAAGGCTCATCTTAGTATCAAATAAAAAAAGCTGAAAAAGCAATTTGAATTTGAAACTAAGAAGCTGGAAGTGGAAAATTCTGAACTGAAGGAAAAAGTTTTAAAATTATCCAAAGATATTAGATCTCCTTCTGAATCAGAAAAATCCATTTCTAGCCTAAATCATATTCTGAAAGAATATGACTCGAGCTTCAGAAAGTTCCTATCTAGAAGTATTGGCAGAAGTCATCTTGCTTCTATGATATATGGTGTTTCTGGAAACAAAAGGTTTGGTTTTGGCTATGAGGGTGATACCTCACACAAATTTGAACCTGTTGATGATTTGAAAATCACATACAAGCCATTGTATGATCAGTTCAAATATGGCCACTCACATGATATCAGGCTCACCTCACATGCACAGAGTTTTCACACTACACACACCAAGAAGCATGTGACACAATCTAAAAGATATCATGCTGCCAAACCTAAAGAATATCATGCTGTTCCTCCTGTTACTTATAATGCTAAACCCAAGTTCAATCAGAAATTGAGGAAAACTAACAAGAAAGGACCCAAGAAATTGTGGGTACCTAAGGAGAAGATAATTTCTGTTGCAGATATCCTTAGCAGCAGAGAAGACAAAGCACAAAATGTCATGGTACCTGGACTCTGGGTGCTCGCGACACATGACGGGAAGAAGGTCTATGTTCCAAGACGTGGTGCTTAAATCTGGTGGAGAAGTCAAGTTTGGAGGAGATCAGAAGGGCAAGATTATTGGCTATGGAACCATAAGTATTGGTAACTCTCCTTCCATAACTAATGTACTTCTTGTAGAAGGATTAGCGCATAACTTATTGTCCATAAGTCAATTAAGTGACAATGGTTATGACATAATCTTCAATCAAAAGTCTTGCAAGGCTGTAAGTCAGAAGGATGGCTCAATCCTATTTACAGGCAAGAGAAAGAACAACATTTATAAGATTGATCTTTCAGATCTTGAGAAGCAGAAGGTGACTTGCCTTATGTCTGTTTCTGAAGAGCAATAGGTCTGGCACAGAAGATTAGGACATGCTAGTTTGAGAAAGATTTCTCAGATTAACAAACTAAATCTGGTCAGAGGACTCCCAAATTTGAAATACAAATCAGATGCTTTTTGTGAAGCATGTTAGAAGGGCAAGTTCTCCAGACCTGCATTCAAATCTAAGAATGTTGTCTCTTCCTCAAGGTCGTTAGAACTTCTGCACATTGATCTGTTTGGACCAGTCAAAACAACATCTGTCAGAGGGAAGAAATATGGATTAGTCATCGTAGATGATTATAGCCGCTGGACATGGGTAAAATTCTTAAAACACAAGGATGAGTCTCATTCAGTGTTCTTTGAATTCTGCACTCAGATTCAATCTGAGAAGGAGTGCAAAATCATAAAGGTCAGAAGTGATCATGGTGGTGAATTTGAGAACAGATTCTTTGAGGAGTTTGTCATACCCCAATTTTTGACCTAAGATACCACCTCATATCATTTGCATATGCATCATTTGCATCTCTAACAAATTGCATAGTTTGTGTTTGCTACTTGTGCTCAGCAGGATTTAATCAGGAAATCACTCATCAGTGCAAATAACAATCAATTAGGGTTTTGTTCTCCCTTCATCTCAAATGAATCATCTTCATCAATAATCAACATTTGGTCCTCAGAGATTCATTTCAACAAGCTCAACAGCTTTGAATCGACTGAATTAGGGTTTTGACTGAAGACAGCACACTCCTGACTTTTGCTCAGAATTTGACCTAATGGCTTGGGACATGATATCAAGACCTCAAGTGCATCATTTTGACCTAATCCATTGGCTCATAACATCTCCTACACAAAGGTTGATCAGACAAATCCTCAGATCAGGGTTTTGAACTATCAGGGACCAAAATCAGGGATCACATTTGGGAAACCCTAAAAACCCCCAGGAAGTCAATCAAAGGTTTCAATCATCCTCAAATAATCCCTATGACAATATCCAATGGAGATTACATCTCAATTCAAGATCCACAGTCATCAATTTCATCAGGTCGACAATTAGGGTTTTTGACCTAATTCACTGAATAACTGACTTTTTAATCAAGACATGGTGCCACAACTCAAACCATGGTTCAATATCCTCTAATGCTTCAATATGATCCATTCATACCATTCATTTGGTGAGGGTAGCCTGTTTCATTTGAAATCTCCAGAAACGCGATTCGTCTGAAAAAAGTCAACTGTACAAGATTGCCATTGACTTTTGGGGAATTTTGGTCAACCATGACTTTTGAAGTTTTAAATCATCAATATATGATATGAGAAGTCATTTGATCAAGAAAAATCAAGAAAATCAATCAAGAATCAAAAAGTCAAAAGTTTGACTTTCATACTTAGAAAATTTTTCTAAGTGTTTTTCATGGTTTTTTCCAAACTTTGGGAGGGAATTTCTCAAAATTTCACCTACAAACTGAAAAAAACTTCCAACATGAAAGTTGTAGATTTTGATCCAATGAACAACTTTGTCACATATAATTTTTTTTCATAAGATCAACCATTTAAGAGATATGGAGCTTCAAAGTTGGCATCTTATGAAAATTTCACTTAAAACCTCATTTTTCTCAAAGTTCATGGATCTTTTTCACCCACTTCCTTAAAGATCTTGAAGAAACTTTCAACTAGGGTTTTGAAGTATGTAATATGAGCTTTCCAAAATGTCCAAGAGCATGAAAAAATATGGAGTGTAGCTATGGTTTTGAATTTTGACATTAGTGACCATTTTCACTTGAAATTTCAAGCCATTTTTGCAAAGTTATGAACCAATTTGCCAAATAATGCAAGTAATGACACACCAAAGCAATGATTGAATGATATTTTCTGGTTTAAGATCAGATAGGAAAGAGATAAGAAGCTTGGCCAAAATAACCATGGTTTAGTTACTTTTAACCATTGCATTAAATGTGAAAGATTCCTTTCTATCCCTTAAGCCAAATCATCAAACTTTGAAGCAAGTTGCAAAGCTCTGAGTGCAGACTCTTTGGCCTATAAATAGAGGTCCAAACTCCATTCAAAATCACACCAAAGTCACACAAATTATAGGCTTTCTCTTTCTTTCTTAGAATGCAAGTTTCTTAAGTTTCAAAGAGGTAAAATGCTCAACCTCTAAACCTTTGAATTTCTGACCAAAGTGATGCTTCCCACAAACCACAAATATCATATGGGATGTGTTTGATCCACTCACACACTCTAAAAACATCTCAAACTCAAAATCACTACCTCACTTCTCAAATATGCATAATCTAAGCCTTATCATGCCAAAATCCATTCAAGATCATTCCTGTCCAAAATAACACTTCTAACACCTCACATATATTACACATGAACTATCCAAACACTCACATATGATCTGTAACCTCATAATCTTCAGATTCGATTCACACTCCAAGGTTATGCAGTTCGGGTACCACAGCTTAGCACAGATGAATTCATATGGTTCCAAGCATCCAGACACCTTCCATAATCATCATTGAAGCTATTCAGATTGATACAAAGCATCTGTAACATCTCCAGATCAAAATCCAATTCTCAGTTTGGCCGTTTTTGAGGTAAGTGCACTTGAACTTCAAACTCATACTTGCACGCATCATAAATGAAATATGAGCATACCATCTTGTTTCTGCACCTATGAGGATCATTAACCCTCAATCAATTGCATCATAACATGATCATACACGATTTCACATTGAATTTCAGAATTAGGGTTCTTCACGATTTCCAGAAAATTAATGATCTTAGAGTGAAAATAAATAAAATTAAATGATACCATCATGTTCCTCGTCCAAAATCGAGCAAGATAGGCTATTCACTTGATCAAAATGATTCAGTTTTCAGATTTTTCAAATTCAAGTTAGGGTTGTGTTCTTGGCGCCAGATTTTGAAACTGAAATTAGGAATTGATTCAAAAATATAATTCATTCATTGCAAATGTTAAACAGACCACGCGCGTGGTCCAGTTGGTAGTGTTTTTGAGTGGTAACCCTCAGGTCACGAGTTCAACACCTCTAGGGGCCAAAACATATTTTTTATCACTATTTTTCTTCCATTTTTTACACAACTTCATCAATTAATTTGACCAATCAAAATTCATTATTTTCACTTCATTTTTTACACACTTCTTATTTAATATACCTATTTTGACAATATTAAAAAAAAATCACAAAAAAAGGATTTATTTAATATGCTTTTAATTAGGTTTAAAATGATGCATTTTTAAGTGTTTTTTAAATACTTTAAATATTGTTTTTCATCTAATTTTCAAAACTAATCACTTGTAAATATTTTTTGTGATCAAACCCTAATCACTTAGGTCTTAATTGAGTATTAAAACTTGTTTTAACTTAATTAAGTTTGTTTTCTTTCAAAATTCAAATCGTTTTAAAACAAGCGATCGCGATTCTCTTTCAAAACGATAAACCACTTCTTCTCGATTAAATCTTTTTTTAATTGATCAATTGATTTTCAAAACGAAGTGGGGCCTCTCGAATATTAGAGAGTATAAGTCCCTTTCGTCTTTCTTTGTACAGAAAACTTTTTCCATTACTTCCAAACAGTTTTTTAACAACAAATCACACATCTTTTTCAAACCGTCCACCCTGTTTTATGAAAATAAAACAGGGGCCTCTCGAATATTTGAGAGTGTAAGTCCCATTTCTTTTCTTTTTGTACAGTTTTCAAAACATTCTTCAAAACAATAAAACTTCTTCAAAATAAACAATTTTCAAACCATTTTCAAATCATTTTCAAAAACTTCAAATTATTCAAAAACTTTTCAAATATACCACGGGCCTCCATGTAGGTATAAGCCCCAAGCCCCTTTTGTACATACCCATTCCAGTACATGAAATTAGGTATTTCATTGTACGCCTTTTGTACATATCTCAATCAGTTTGATTTTTTTTAACTTTGAATAACAAACCAAAAATGAAGGTTTCTTTAAATCTTCCCAAAAATATACCATGGGCCTCCATGTAGGTATAAGTCCCAAGCCCTTTTGTAAATACCTGTTTACATAGCTTTGAATAAACTCAAATGGGCCTCTCCCCGAGTGAGTCCCGAGCCCTGTGTATACAAATGGATCATGCTTACAGGTATATTTCCTTCATAAACTCCATTATATACACACACTTTGTCATATATAACTGTTCATATAACTGTTCATATTTGTTCATGTACTTGTGCATATTTGTTTGTACTTGTTCATATGTGTGATTGTGTTATATATACTTGTTCAACTTAGTACAACACTAGGTTCCCCATAGCCTCCTATTGAGCTTCGTGCAAAGAATCTCCCTAGTTTAGGTTAGGACATAGAGTATGGTTTCCCGGTGAAATCGCTCTAAGAGCCCAAACCAACTATACCATGCCTCCCCTTGGGCTTTGTACAAACGAGTGACCCTCCCATAGCCTCCTCTTGGGCTTACAATGCAAGGACCCTGGATTGTCCCTCCCATAGCCTCCTCTTGGGCTTCGTACAAGGACCCACGGGCTTCTTATAAGCATCCCCAATATCCAAATCAAATACCCTAGGAGATTAGACATTTTTCATCTCTATGCTAGGAGTATCTCTTATATATCATCACAAACAATCAATCAATCAAACTTCTTTTTGCCACAAGGCTGGCTAATCAATCAAACTGTTTTACCACCGTACTGGATGATTAATCAAAGTTTTTGTCACAAGGCTGACTTCATTGAAACTTTTGCCACAAGGCTGGCTGATTAATCAAAACTTTTTGTCACAAGGCTGACTTCATTGAAAGTTTTTGCCACAAGGCTGGTTAAACAAACAAAAATCAAACAGATGTATGTGATGATATAGATTAGATACATCTAGCATTTAGACGACATTTGTCTATTTTCCTTTGCTTCCACTAGCATAAGTGGGAACTACGATTGCTCTGACTTTCTCAACATCCCTTTGAGAATACGTAGGCACAAGGTCGATCCTTGGCGAGCAAAACAAAACAAAAAAAACCATTCAAACCTTAGCACCCGTAGACCCCGAGCTACAGATGCTCTGATTCCCTCTAAGGGATATGTATGCAGAGGATCGCGATGATCTTTGCGAGCATAATCAAACAAACACCTTAGGTCCCACCTATTTCACAAGAACCTCCACCACAACAAGAATGGAATAAACAAAACAAAGAAACCTATAGAGTACTATAGATACGTTGGGTGCTAATACCTTCCCTTCGTATAACCAACCCTCTTACCCGGAATCTCTCCCCCACTTTTTAGGTTATTGCAGCTTTTTTCCTTTTCCTACTTTGGAAACAATAAAAAGTTTGGTCGGTACAAAAGAAAAATCATTTTTTTTGAGCACTCGAGCCCAAAGAAGGCATCAGGTGTCTCATTCACAAAAAAGAGGAACAAAACGGTTTTTCGCCCGCGACAGAAAAATGGCGACTTCACTGGGGACCATCTTTTTATTGTTTCCAAAGAAAGGGTTATTTCTATTTGTTATGTTTTTATTCTTGTTACATGTGTGGTTCCTTGGTTCTGTTACCTGTGTGATTCTGTTACAAGTGATACATTATGGACAAATCCTAACCCGGATTAAGTACACATAAGAATTAGGTGGAGGGTATAGTCATGTATGGCATACAAGGAGTTCAGTCCTTAAAAAGTCAGCATGAGAATCCTTCCGCTCAGTGGAGGTTCCTTGTTTGTAGTATATGTTTAGCAAGTTCAGTTGCGAAGACATTATTGCTTTCATTGAACTGTAGAAGCTGAGTTGGCTGTAGAACCCCAACCCATCCTGGCCTTATTAGGACGTGGTGCAGAAACGATCCAGGTGAAGACTTGGATAGTTGTCATGCGGAGAACCACACTCAGACGAGTTTTTCTTGAGAATATTTCTAGCTCACAAGTTCAGTTGTGCAAGCCGGTAATATCCGAAAGAAAAATGTAGACTCTGACGTATCAGTAGAACATGTTTTGCAGGTGATAAACCCTAGTACTATCCCATGTTTGGTTCTCTGACCTCATGCTCGTGACGCTGGACCTTTGAACCTATGTGTACTATGTTTGAATTACCATGTTTGTAGTACCATGTTTGCGTTACCATGTTTGAACTACCATGTTTGCTTTACCATGTTTGAATATGTGGCATCCATGCATTCATGCATTCATACATTCATTAAAAAACCCATCTTTTTCCATAAAAACATGATTTTTCCAAAAAAAAATTTAGAGAATTTTCTTTGCAAACATTATAGGATTAAGTTATGGAGTGGGTAAAAAGGCATACCAAAAAGTACGATTTCAAAATGCCTAATGTGGAAAGGCTGAAAGAGTTAGCATCTTCTGTACAAGATCCTTCTGATTTTAGGAAAAGCCATGGAAAACTTTTGCCTATCTTGAACACTCATGTTGATGAAGGACTTCTCAAAACTCTGGTTCAGTTTTATGATCCCGTCTACCGGTGTTTTACCTTTCCAGACTATCAGTTGGTACCAACCTTGGAAGAATATGCCGACCTTTTGGGTATTCCTGTATCTGACAAAATACCTTTCAATGGTTTGGAAGCCATTCCTAAGTCACCAGTCATTGCAGCAAGTATCCACTTGAAGAAATCTGAAATAGAAAGTAATTGGACTACTAAAGGAAACTTTCCGGGTTTAACTTCGCAGTTTCTAATAAAGAAAGCTTTTGATTTCATTGACACTGGTAGCATGATAGCTTTTGAAGCTGTATTAGCCTTGCTCATCTATGGGTTGGTTCTGTTTCCCAACGTCAACGACTTTGTTGATATCAACGCCATAAAGATCTTTCTGAATGGAAATCCTGTTCCGACTTTGCTTGGTGACATGTATTTCTCTGTTCATCATAGGAATCGCCAAGGCGGTGGAATTATTGTATGTTGTGCACCTCTTTTGTACAAATGGATTGTTTCACACTTACCTAAGTCTCCTATTTTCACGGAAAACCGAGAAGGCTTACGTTGGCCTCGAAGACTTATGTCTCTTACTAATAATGATATTCATTGGTATACCTTGGCTCGCTGTGGTACAGAAACCATTGATAGTTGTGGAGAGTTCGCCAACGTACCTCTCATTGGCACACAAGGAGGAATTAACTATAATCCGGTCCTAGCCCGACGACAACTCGGGTATGCAAATTCAGTCAAACCAATTGGTCTCGCAGTGGAATGCTACTTTTACCGAGAAGGGGAGGATCCTCAAAGGTTGAAGACAAGAATGGTGAGAGCTTGGTACGACGTTCGAAGAAAAGAAAAAGGTGGAGAAAGAAACTGCATTGCTACAAACGCCTATACCTGCTGGGTAAAGAAAAGAGCAAAGGAGTTTCAAATGCCTTATGATTATGAAAAACCCATGTTCCCTTTGGTGTCTCAACTACCCAATGTTCCCATTAACAATGTGGAAGAATACCAAGAGATTTTAGCCAAGATGAGGTTAGAAAAAGACGCTTGGGAAGAAAAGTTTCGTAAAACTGATAAGGAAAATAGAAAGTTGAAGAAAAGAGTGAAAGATCACGAAGAAACTCTCTATTATCAAGATGGATGGCTCATGAGCAAAGATGAGAAGATCCGTCAGAAAGATGCCGCAATCAGAAGATACATCAAAGAAAGCAAGAAGAATCTTGAAGCCTCGACAAGCAACGCTCCGACTCCTGATGATTGGAAGAATGTTGTCGACGAACTGAGGGCTGAAAAGGCCAAATTGAAAGCTTACTATGAGAAAGAAATCATGAAGCTCAAGCTGCACAACGCATTTGGTTCTTCGTCTGATGAAGATGCCTAGGATTTGTTTAGCTTTTTATTTATCATTTGCTTTTGTAAGGAGCTACGCTCCAATGTTGTAACCTTTCCCATTATTGCAATAAAAAAATGAATGAATAAAAGATTTGTTTGTGTTCAAATGTTTGCAAGGAAATAATCTTTAAAATAATTGGAAAAATCATAAATTGCTTTTTGCATACATCATTCTGCATATCGAGTCTGTTGTATAGAGTCTCATCTTTTGGATCTTTCTCCATTAGATCGTCAAGCTGTCGCGTCTCAAAGTTTCTCGACCGCGCTCGCAATCAGATCACAGATACAATACTCGTTCAAGCAGAAGAAGAGTAATGGAACACTCTGAACAAGAGAATATTGAGCTCCGTGGTACAGTGACCACCCTTCAGGAAAAGTTGGAAAGTCTCACTACTCTGGTTGACTCCTTGATGGCCGCACAGAATCAGCCGCCGCCACCCAACAGTCAAGCAACGGTAACATCTGAAGTCACTACTCCAGTTTCTACAGTTGCGTTCGGTATTCCATCTTTCTCCATGCCAGAAGGTTGGGGCCCGCCTTTCAGCTTTGGTACAAGTTTCCGCCATAATTTCTCTGGGGTTCAAACAGCTACAACTGAAGCGCCTGCTGCACAAGGTTCAGCATTTATTCCACATTCAGGGGTAACTTTTTCCCAAATCACTATGGCACTTTCTCAACCCACTATGACAGTTCCGACCCCTACGGTTCACACTGTTCCTTATGATGGCAATGAGATTTATCATGATCAAGGTGATAGCACGAATCAGCGTAACCTTGTGGGAGATCTCCAAGAGCAGTTTAACAAGATGCAACTGGAAGTTAAGGCTATCCGTGGAAAAGATTTGTTTGGAAAAAATGCCCAGGAGCTATGTTTGGTTCCCAGTGTACAAATACCAGCTAAATTCAAGGTCCCTGACTTTGAGAAGTATAAAGGTAGTTCTTGTCCGCAAAGCCATCTTGTGATGTATGCCAGAAAGATGTCTACTAATGCAGATAATCATCAGTTGCTTATCCATTACTTTCAAGACAGTTTGACTGGTGCCGCACTGAAGTGGTACACAGGTTTGGATAGCACTAATATTCGGACATTCAATGACCTAGGTGAGGCCTTTGTCCGACAATACAAGTATAACTCGGATATGGCTCCAGACAGAGATCAGCTCCGATCCATGGCTCAGAAAGACCATGAAGCTTTCAAAGAGTATGCCCAACGATGGAGAGAAACTGCTGCTCAGATTAATCCACCGTTAAAAGAGAAAGAGATGACAAAGATCTTCTTGAATACTCTCAGTCCGTTTTATTATGAACGCATGATTGCTAGTGCTCCAAGTGATTTCACCGAAATGGTAAACATGGGTATGCGTCTAGAAGAAGGAATTCGAACAGGACGTTTGACTAAAGAAGGTGGATCTTCAAGTGGAACCAAAAAGTTCGGAAGTGGTTTCCCAAAGAAGAAAGAACAAAGTGTTGACATGGTGTCCCAAGGGAAGCCAAGAGGAAACGTCAATCGTCAACGACAGATTGCTGCTATTGCGCCAGTCGTTAATACAGCGCCGAATCCGGGGTTTACTCCTCAGTTTCAGCAACAACAGCCTCGACAACAGGCTCAACAACTTAACAACAATCAGAATCGTGTACAAAGAGCTCCACAGTTTGATCCAATTCCAATGACTTACACAGAATTGTACCCTGCCTTGATTGAAAGAGGCCTTATTCAAACTAAAGCACCACCACCAGTACCTGAGAGACTCCCATGGTGGTACAAAGCTGAGGTCTCATGCCCTTATCATCAAGGAGCACCTGGCCATGATCTTGAGCATTGCATAGCTTTGAAATATGAAGTTCAGAGGTTGGTTAGATCTAATCTCCTCTCATTCAGAAATTTGAATCCAAATGTGCAAGCAAATCCGCTGCCCAATCATGGAGGGCATGTTGTAAACATGGTGTATGGATGTCCTGGTCCATATCGGGTCTATAATATCAACTTCTCAAGAGCAGATTTGGTACAAATGCATGCCACTCTTTGTCGGGGGCAGAATTTTCGCCAGCATCAATACGGTTCCTGTAGAATATGTTGTGTGGATCCTCACGGGTGTTCGATTGTGAGAAGAGATCTCCAAGTTCTGTTGGATAATGGTACTCTTCAGATCTACCGAAATAGGGATGAAAATGAAGTTAACATGATAGGATGTTATCCGCATGAGCTTTTAGTCTCAGATATCAACTCGGAAATGCCTACAGTTAACGTCATCGTTCCTCATTTCAACATGCCTGAGCGCATAGAAGTTACCTACAATAAGCCAAAGGTTCCTATTGCTCCTTTGATCATTTGTCTACCTGGACCTGTTCCTTATGACTCTGACAAGGCAGTTCCATACAACTACAATGCAACAATGATAAAGGATGGACAAGAAGTTCCTTTACCTACTCTTTCATCTGTCGTGAATATCGCCGATGTAAGTCGAGTAACAAGAAGTGGACGTGTGTATACTCCACTACCTCCAAAGCAGCCTGTTGCTCCTACAACCGGACAAAATCCTATCAATACACCAGTAGGGAATCCTGAGGAAATTCCTGTCAGTAATACAAACATTGATGTTGGTCAGTCCAGTGGAACCAATGTCAATCCTGACTTTGACGAAATTTTGAAGCTTATCAAAAGAAGTGAATACAAGATTGTGGATCAGCTTATGCAGACTCCTTCAAAAATCTCAATACTTTCATTGCTGTTGAATTCAGAAGCCCACAGGGAAGCCTTGATGAGAGTTTTGGATCAAGCTTTTGTAGATCATGATGTGACTGTTGATCACTTTGATGGGATAATAGCAAACATAACAGCTTGCAACAATTTAAGCTTCTGTGATGAAGAACTCCCCGAGGAGGGCAGAAATCACAATCTTGCTTTGCACATTTCTATGAACTGTCAGTCAGACTCTTTGTCCAATGTGTTGGTAGACACCGGATCTTCCTTGAATGTGATGCCAAAAACGACTCTTGCTCGCTTGTCTTACCAAGGAATGCCTATGAAATTCAGTGGTGTAGTTGTCAAAGCATTTGATGGATCGCGAAAGTCTGTTATCGGCGAAGTCAACCTTCCCATGACAATTGGTCCACATACATTTCAAATCACTTTCCAGGTCATGGACATTCAAGCTGCTTATAGCTGTCTGTTAGGACGACCATGGATCCACGAAGCAGGGGCAGTAACGTCTACGCTCCATCAAAAGTTAAAATTTGTAACAAACGGAAAATTGGTAACAATAAGTGGAGAACAAGCCTTGATGGTGAGCCATTTATCCAATTTCTCTTTCATCAGTGCTGATGATGTGGAAGGAACTCCGTTCCAAGGTCTCTCTTTAGAAGACGAATCTTCCAAAAAGAAAGCATCAATTTCTTCATATAAAGAGGCAGTGAAAGTAGTGAAAGATGGAACTACCACTGGCTGGGGGCAAGTTGTGATCCCTACCAAGAATGAAACTAGAGCAGGACTCGGATGTTCACCAACATTCTCAAACTGCACCAAGAAGGATGAAACCCTTCGACCGATCAAAGAAACATTCATTAGTGGAGGATTCCTTAACCCAATTCCTCAAGAGGTTAATGTCCTTATCGAAGAATGTATCGAAGAAGGTCTACCTGATCCTGAAGAAGAATGGAAATGTTATCTCAATGACTCGGGATACATATCTCAGGAAGAACCATATCCTCCTTCAGAGAAAACAAGTGCTAAAGAAATTCCGCCTATTCCTGCAGAGGTTTGGGACACCTTGGGACAACCAAGTGGAAAATTTGATTACATGGTGAAATACACTGCACCTGAAAGTTACAAGATTGCGATTGAGGATATCCAACCAACCGGATGGGTAGATCCCTTTGAATATAATAGTCAACCAGAAGAGGCTTATCAGCCCTGTCAATTTTCTCAGCAGCCTGAAATTACTGAAGATTTCGGATTCAATGCATCTGCCAAGGTTCACAATCCTGAAGATGGTTACTATCACATAAATGCCATTTTTGAAGATGAAGGGGAAGATGGTCCCGCAACTGACTCAGAAAGTGTCGCTGACAATGAGTCTCTTCATCCTGAAGACTGGGAAATACATCCTGAAAATTCTGAAGATTGTGACTCATCTTATGCTCTTCAAGAAGTAGAAGAAGACCATTTCAACTCTACAAAGAACAAGGTTGACAAACCAGGACCTTCAAATCCTGCTCGACCAGCGGTCAATGTCAATGCTGAAGATCACTCTGGGGAGGATTTTCCTGAATACATAATACACAGAGGAGTTCGTTGCTACTGGAAGGCTGTCGACGTTCCGAATGTTGTTCGCCGCTCAAAGTAATCACCTCGCTGTTATTTTGACCTCCTGCCTTGCCCAAAGCAGAGAGATGTTTTATAGGGCTTTGCTTTTAAATGTTCCGCCCAAATAACTTTGTGTATAGGGCTTTGTTTTAAAAGTTTCCCTCTTTGTCCTGCCCAAGACAAATGAGTTTGTGTTTAGGGCTTTGTTTCAAAAATGAATCATAAATAAAGTGTCATTTTGAATTCCCTACACTATGTGTTTTATTTTTTGCTTTTTCTGGAAATGGTAATCCTAAAAAACCAAAATAAAAAAATAATAAAAAAAAAAAAAACTTTTCAAAAAAAATCTGCATACACTCTTGCATTCATAAATTTTCTGAAATAGATATAAATCACATGTGCAGATTTACTATTGATAAACCCATTGAATGCAATAATCCTATGCCCTCTCCCAACTTTGAGTTTCCTGTGTTCGAAGCCGAAGAAGAGGAAGAAGAGGAGATCCCGGACGAGATCTCTCGATTACTTAAGGCCGAGGAAAGAGCCATTCTGCCTCACAAAGACCCTTTAGAAAAGATCAATTTGGGTTCTGAAGAAGACAAAAAAGAAGTGACCATTGGATCGCTGCTTGATGCTGATATCAAGAGTAAGTTGACAGACCTTCTCAAAGAATATGTTGACGTGTTTGCCTGGTCCTACCAAGACATGCCTGGGTTGGATACCAATATTGTTCAGCATTACTTGCCATTGAAGCCAGAATGTCCGCCAGTTAAGCAGAAATTGCGAAGGACTCACCCTGATATGGCTAACAAGATCAAAGTGGAAGTTCAAAAGCAACTCGACGCAGGTTTTCTAGTCACCTCAGAGTATCCTCAATGGTTGGCCAACATAGTGCCAGTTCCGAAGAAAGATGGCAAAGTCAGAATGTGTGTTGACTACCGTGACCTGAATAAGGCCAGTCCAAAAGATGACTTTCCATTACCGCATATCGACATGTTGGTTGATAACACCGCTAAGTTCAACGTCTTTTCCTTCATGGACGGGTTCTCCGGTTATAATCAGATCAAGATGGCTCCTGAAGACATGGAGAAGACATCTTTCATCACCCCATGGGGTACCTTTTGCTACAAAGTGATGCCGTTTGGATTAAAGAATGCAGGCGCAACTTACCAAAGGGCAATGACTACTCTCTTTCATGACATGATGCATAAAGAAATTGAAGTATATGTGGACGACATGATAGCCAAGTCCAGCACAGAAGAAGAACATATTGAATACCTTTTGAAGTTGTTTCAACGACTAAGGAAATATCAGCTTCGCTTGAATCCTAACAAATGTACTTTTGGGGTTAGATCTGGAAAACTCTTGGGTTTCATTGTCAGCCAAAGAGGAATTGAAGTAGATCCCGACAAAGTCAGAGCTATTCAAGAGATGCCTGCACCAAAAAACTGAAAAGCAAGTAAGAGGATTTCTCGGACGATTGAACTACATCTCCAGATTTATCTCTCAAATGACTGCTACTTGTGGGCCGATTTTCAAGCTTCTCCGCAAAGATCAAGGGGTTGTATGGACTGAAGATTGCCAGAAAGCGTTCGACAGTATCAAGGAGTACCTGTTAGAACCACCAATATTGATTCCTCCAGTTGAAGGAAGACCGTTAATCATGTACCTTACTGTGTTGGAAGAATCCATGGGTTGTATGCTTGGACAACAAGATGAAACCGGTAAGAAGGAGCATGCCATCTATTACTTGAGTAAGAAATTCACAGACTGTGAGTCTCGTTACTCCATGCTCGAAAAAACATGTTGTGCTTTGGCTTGGGCTTCAAAACGTCTCCGCCAATACATGATCAACAATACTACTTGGTTAATCTCCAAAATGGATCCGATCAAGTATGTCTTTGAAAAGCCTGCCTTAACAGGAAGGATTGCCCGATGGCAAATGTTGTTATCCGAATATGACATTGAATACCGTGCTCAAAAAGCAGTCAAAGGAAGCATTCTCGCCGATCACTTGGCGCATCAACCAATTAATGAATATCAATCTCTCAAGTTTGACTTTCCTGATGAAGATGTCTTGTACTTGAAGATGAAAGATTGTGACGAACCGTTACCTGAAGAAGGTCCTGAGCCTGGATCAAGATGGGGCCTAATTTTTGATGGAGCAGTAAACGCTTTTGGCAATGGAATTGGGGCAATCATCATCACTCCCAAGGGTACTCATATCCCGTTCTCCGCCAGATTGCTATTTGATTGCACCAACAACATCGCAGAATATGAAGCTTGTATCATGGGTCTCGAAGAAGCCATTGACTTAAGGATCAAGATCCTGGACATATATGGAGATTCAGCCCTTGTGATCAACCAAATCAAAGACAAGTGGGAAACTTACCACCCTGGCTTGATTCCCTACAGAGATTATGCAAGACGTCTATTGACTTTCTTCAACAAGGTGGAATTGCATCATATACCTCGAGATCAGAATCGAATGGCAGATGCCTTGGCTACTCTATCTTCCATGTTCAAAGTCAATCATTGGAACGATATGCCTACAGTCATAATTACACGCCTTGAAAGGCCTGCCTATGTGTTTGCAACTGAAGCAGTCATCGATGATAAACCGTGGTTTCACGACATCAAACGCTTCCTTCAAACTCAAGAGTACCCACTTGGGGCATCAAACAAAGATAAGAAAACCCTAAGAAGGCTTTCTGGCAGTTTCTTCCTGAACGGAGATGTGCTATACAAAAGAAACTTCGACATGGTTTTGCTCAGATGCGTGGACAGACACGAAGCAGACATGTTAATGCATGAAGTGCATGAAGGGTCCTTTGGAACTCATTCAAATGGGCATGCAATGTCCAAAAAGATCTTAAGGGCAGGATACTATTGGTTGACAATGGAATCTGACTGTTACAAACACGTGAAGAGATGTCACAAGTGCCAGATCTATGCAGATAAGATCCACGTGCCACCGACTCTACTCAACGTTTTCTCATCTCCATGGCCTTTTTCCATGTGGGGTATCGACATGATTGGAATGATCGAACCGAAAGCTTCAAACGGTCATCGTTTCATCTTAGTAGCAATTGATTACTTCACCAAATGGGTCGAAGCAGCATCTTACGCCAACGTTACAAGACAAGTGGTTGTGAGGTTTATCAAGAATAACATCATTTGCCGATATGGTATTCCCAGCAAGATCATTACTGACAATGGTTCAAACTTGAACAACAAGATGATGAAAGAATTGTGTGAGGAATTCAAGATTGAGCATCATAACTCTTCTCCTTACAGACCAAAAGTGAACGGTGCCGTCGAAGCTGCCAACAAGAACATTAAGAAGATTGTCCAGAAAATGGTCGTCACTTACAAAGACTGGCATGAAATGCTGCCATTTGCTTTACATGGGTACCGTACTTCAGTGCGTACTTCAACAGGGGCAACTCCCTTTTCTCTAGTATACGGCATGGAAGCTGTGCTCCCCGTAGAAGTTGAAATCCCGTCAATGAGAGTCCTCATGGAGACTAAGTTGTCAGAGGCTGAATGGTGTCAAAACAGATATGATCAGTTGAACTTAATCGAAGAAAAACGTATGACTGCTCTATGCCATGGACAGTTATACCAAGCAAGGATGAAACAAGCCTTCAACAAAAAGGTTCGACCTCGTGAATTTCGAGAAGGCGACCTCGTGCTTAAAAAGATCTTGTCTTTTCAACCAGATTCTAGGGGCAAATGGTCTCCTAATTACGAAGGCCCGTATGTTGTCAAAAGAACATTTTCTGGCGGCGCCATGACTCTTACAACCATGGATGGTGATGAACTCCCACATCCTGTGAATGCTGATGCAGTCAAGAAATACTTTGTCTAAAAAAAAAAAAAAAAAAATACAAAAGAATAACTCGGTAAGTCGAAAACCCGCAAAGGGCGACTTAGGCAAAAATGAGCGTCTCGGTGGACTGAAAACCTGAAAGGGCGGTCCAGGCAAAAATTAGAGACAATAAACAGAAAAAATACATCCTGGTAGATTGAAAACCTGAAAGGGCAATCTAGGCAAAAATTAAGGATTTATGACAAAGTAACTGCATCCGTCCGTACTTCGTCACCTGAGGAGTCTTTTTCATCAAAGGATCTTCGATCAAATTATCGCCAATCTGAAGCGACCAGCACAGTTGGAACTCAAAGTTGTTAGGGGGAATAGTGGTTATTGCTTTCAATGTAGCCTTTTCCGCATAATTACCATTTCCAACTTTTGTAAATACTCCATGGAATCACGCCTTTAGCTGATTACCACCCTATTAAATAAATTTGAGCCTTGTGCCCATTTGTTTGCAATCTTTAATTTCTTTCAGCTTGCAAAATGACGCTTTAATTGTGTTATTCACTTTTGAAACAAAAAAAAGAGAAAAATAAGTTTTAAATGAATTTACTTCACTTTTCTTTTTCAAAATAAAAGTGAAATTTTCCTTTGAGTTGTGAACAACGGAAGGAACATCAGCAGTCGTCTCCATAGGATGAACAAAAGGATTCCCCCGAAAAAAAATTGTTGAGACAACGATATTCTTGTCCCAGAAAAGAATTCTTGAAGCAATTATCCCTCGAGGTAAAGAAGCTCTTCTATCCCCAGTGAAGAAGGTCTTTTATCTTCAGTGACGAAGATTTTCCATCTCCAGTGAAGAAGAAAAGATGATCATCTTCCCCAAAGAAGTTTAAAACATGCAACACCATTCATCACCTGTGTTATCTACACCGTGTTGAAGAACATTTGCCAAGTATCTGGTTGTATTGCGACATCGGTCCTTCTCCAGTATATACTTCAGTGTCTGTCAGTATTGTCAGTATGCATGCTACGTTCATGACATTCATCATTCATACATATTTGCATCATTTATGCATTCTTGCATTTTTTAATGTATGCTTTAAAATCACTTGTTTAGGTTATATCTATCCTCAAAAAAAAAAAGAAGAGAAAAAGCGAAAAAGAAAAAAAACAGGTATGGGTGTGTCATCTCTCCAAGTAGGTTGTCACCCATAAGCAGAAAGAACATCTTCTTTCTCCAGTTCCCCACTGAGATCATTCCTCGTGGAAGAAGGTTGCTTTAGTTTCTCCTCTCAAAACGAAGGAGAAAATACCCATTCGAGTTCATTCCTCATTGGGTACAAAGTCTTGTTTGACTGTCTCTTTCCAATTCATTCTTGGTTAGAACCCTGTCTTTACGAAAGATTCAGATTCCTCAAACAGAGTCGTAAAAAATAGAACCATAAACAATAGCCTCATCATCTGAGCAGTTTATGTTTCTTTCAAAAGACTTTTCCTCTCTAGGAAATCAATCGTGAAGACCATTTGACAATCAGGGCCTTATTACTGTTCACAAGGCTGAATATCCAGTAATTCCCCTATCAAAGTCTCCAGAATCATTTTATCACTCGGCTGATAATTGATCATGTCTTCAAAACCGCTATCACGAGGCTGGTAGTCGGTAACCTTTTGTTTTGGTTATATTATTTAACATGTCTATCACAAGGCTGATAGTCGGTAATATTAACCGAACCTTTGAAACTCTTTTTACCTTGTCAAGTCTGTCACCATGCTGATAGTCGGTAATGCAGTTTCATACCTTCACCTTCGCATTATTAAACAAGTCTATCCCCATGCAGATAGTCGATAATGTCGATAGGTAAGCTTTTCTTACAAAGCTATCATTCCCCGGTGAAGCATACACTTGCTTTCCCAAAAAGAAAGAAAACGGATTCTCTTCCTAAAACGGATTGAGACATCCTTCCCGATCTCTTTTCCCCAGCGGAGTCAGTTCTTGATATCCCCTCGGTAAAGACATCCTTGCATTATTTCGCAATTTTGGTATCTTAGGTCCAAAATTTGCGTCTTCTGATATTTAAGTCTCTTCCACCCTATCAAAACGAAGATTTCCAATCTTCATGTCTCAGGTTGAAGAAACTTAAATAGGGGCATCTGTCATACCCCAATTTTTGACCTAAGATACCACCTCATATCATTTGCATATGCATCATTTGCATCTCTAACAAATTGCATAGTTTGTGTTTGCTACTTGTGCTCAGCAGGATTTAATCAGGAAATCACTCATCAGTGCAAATAACAATCAATTAGGGTTTTGTTCTCCCTTCATCTCAAATGAATCATCTTCATCAATAATCAACATTTGGTCCTCAGAGATTCATTTCAACAAGCTCAACAGCTTTGAATCGACTGAATTAGGGTTTTGACTGAAGACAGCACACTCCTGACTTTTGCTCAGAATTTGACCTAATGGCTTGGGACATGATATCAAGACCTCAAGTGCATCATTTTGACCTAATCCATTGGCTCATAACATCTCCTACACAAAGGTTGATCAGACAAATCCTCAGATCAGGGTTTTGAACTATTAGGGACCAAAATCAGGGATCACATTTGGGAAACCCTAAAAACCCCCAGGAAGTCAATCAAAGGTTTCAATCATCCTCAAATAATCCCTATGACAATATCCAATGGAGATTACATCTCAATTCAAGATCCACAGTCATCAATTTCATCAGGTCGACAATTAGGGTTTTTGACCTAATTCACTGAATAACTGACTTTTTAATCAAGACATGGTGCCACAACTCAAACCATGGTTCAATATCCTCTAATGCTTCAATATGATCCATTCATACCATTCATTTGGTGAGGGTAGCCTGTTTCATTTGAAATCTCCAGAAACGCGATTCGTCTGAAAAAAGTCAACTGTACAAGATTGCCATTGACTTTTGGGGAATTTTGGTCAACCATGACTTTTGAAGTTTTAAATCATCAATATATGATATGAGAAGTCATTTGATCAAGAAAAATCAAGAAAATCAATCAAGAATCAAAAAGTCAAAAGTTTGACTTTCATACTTAGAAAATTTTTCTAAGTGTTTTTCATGGTTTTTTCCAAACTTTGGGAGGGAATTTCTCAAAATTTCACCTACAAACTGAAAAAAACTTCCAACATGAAAGTTGTAGATTTTGATCCAATGAACAACTTTGTCACATATAATTTTTTTTCATAAGATCAACCATTTAAGAGATATGGAGCTTCAAAGTTGGCATCTTATGAAAATTTCACTTAAAACCTCATTTTTCTCAAAGTTCATGGATCTTTTTCACCCACTTCCTTAAAGATCTTGAAGAAACTTTCAACTAGGGTTTTGAAGTATGTAATATGAGCTTTCCAAAATGTCCAAGAGCATGAAAAAATATGGAGTGTAGCTATGGTTTTGAATTTTGACATTAGTGACCATTTTCACTTGAAATTTCAAGCCATTTTTGCAAAGTTATGAACCAATTTGCCAAATAATGCAAGTAATGACACACCAAAGCAATGATTGAATGATATTTTCTGGTTTAAGATCAGATAGGAAAGAGATAAGAAGCTTGGCCAAAATAACCATGGTTTAGTTACTTTTAACCATTGCATTAAATGTGAAAGATTCCTTTCTATCCCTTAAGCCAAATCATCAAACTTTGAAGCAAGTTGCAAAGCTCTGAGTGCAGACTCTTTGGCCTATAAATAGAGGTCCAAACTCCATTCAAAATCACACCAAAGTCACACAAATTATAGGCTTTCTCTTTCTTTCTTAGAATGCAAGTTTCTTAAGTTTCAAAGAGGTAAAATGCTCAACCTCTAAACCTTTGAATTTCTGACCAAAGTGATGCTTCCCACAAACCACAAATATCATATGGGATGTGTTTGATCCACTCACACACTCTAAAAACATCTCAAACTCAAAATCACTACCTCACTTCTCAAATATGCATAATCTAAGCCTTATCATGCCAAAATCCATTCAAGATCATTCCTGTCCAAAATAACACTTCTAACACCTCACATATATTACACATGAACTATCCAAACACTCACATATGATCTGTAACCTCATAATCTTCAGATTCGATTCACACTCCAAGGTTATGCAGTTCGGGTACCACAGCTTAGCACAGATGAATTCATATGGTTCCAAGCATCCAGACACCTTCCATAATCATCATTGAAGCTATTCAGATTGATACAAAGCATCTGTAACATCTCCAGATCAAAATCCAATTCTCAGTTTGGCCGTTTTTGAGGTAAGTGCACTTGAACTTCAAACTCATACTTGCACGCATCATAAATGAAATATGAGCATACCATCTTGTTTCTGCACCTATGAGGATCATTAACCCTCAATCAATTGCATCATAACATGATCATACACGATTTCACATTGAATTTCAGAATTAGGGTTCTTCACGATTTCCAGAAAATTAATGATCTTAGAGTGAAAATAAATAAAATTAAATGATACCATCATGTTCCTCGTCCAAAATCGAGCAAGATAGGCTATTCACTTGATCAAAATGATTCAGTTTTCAGATTTTTCAAATTCAAGTTAGGGTTGTGTTCTTGGCGCCAGATTTTGAAACTGAAATTAGGAATTGATTCAAAAATATAATTCATTCATTGCAAATGTTAAACAGACCACGCGCGTGGTCCAGTTGGTAGTGTTTTTGAGTGGTAACCCTCAGGTCACGAGTTCAACACCTCTAGGGGCCAAAACATATTTTTTATCACTATTTTTCTTCCATTTTTTACACAACTTCATCAATTAATTTGACCAATCAAAATTCATTATTTTCACTTCATTTTTTACACACTTCTTATTTAATATACCTATTTTGACAATATTAAAAAAAAATCACAAAAAAAGGATTTATTTAATATGCTTTTAATTAGGTTTAAAATGATGCATTTTTAAGTGTTTTTTAAATACTTTAAATATTGTTTTTCATCTAATTTTCAAAACTAATCACTTGTAAATATTTTTTGTGATCAAACCCTAATCACTTAGGTCTTAATTGAGTATTAAAACTTGTTTTAACTTAATTAAGTTTGTTTTCTTTCAAAATTCAAATCGTTTTAAAACAAGCGATCGCGATTCTCTTTCAAAACGATAAACCACTTCTTCTCGATTAAATCTTTTTTTAATTGATCAATTGATTTTCAAAACGAAGTGGGGCCTCTCGAATATTAGAGAGTATAAGTCCCTTTCGTCTTTCTTTGTACAGAAAACTTTTTCCATTACTTCCAAACAGTTTTTTAACAACAAATCACACATCTTTTTCAAACCGTCCACCCTGTTTTATGAAAATAAAACAGGGGCCTCTCGAATATTTGAGAGTGTAAGTCCCATTTCTTTTCTTTTTGTACAGTTTTCAAAACATTCTTCAAAACAATAAAACTTCTTCAAAATAAACAATTTTCAAACCATTTTCAAATCATTTTCAAAAACTTCAAATTATTCAAAAACTTTTCAAATATACCACGGGCCTCCATGTAGGTATAAGCCCCAAGCCCCTTTTGTACATACCCATTCCAGTACATGAAATTAGGTATTTCATTGTACGCCTTTTGTACATATCTCAATCAGTTTGATTTTTTTTAACTTTGAATAACAAACCAAAAATGAAGGTTTCTTTAAATCTTCCCAAAAATATACCATGGGCCTCCATGTAGGTATAAGTCCCAAGCCCTTTTGTAAATACCTGTTTACATAGCTTTGAATAAACTCAAATGGGCCTCTCCCCGAGTGAGTCCCGAGCCCTGTGTATACAAATGGATCATGCTTACAGGTATATTTCCTTCATAAACTCCATTATATACACACACTTTGTCATATATAACTGTTCATATAACTGTTCATATTTGTTCATGTACTTGTGCATATTTGTTTGTACTTGTTCATATGTGTGATTGTGTTATATATACTTGTTCAACTTAGTACAACACTAGGTTCCCCATAGCCTCCTATTGAGCTTCGTGCAAAGAATCTCCCTAGTTTAGGTTAGGACATAGAGTATGGTTTCCCGGTGAAATCGCTCTAAGAGCCCAAACCAACTATACCATGCCTCCCCTTGGGCTTTGTACAAACGAGTGACCCTCCCATAGCCTCCTCTTGGGCTTACAATGCAAGGACCCTGGATTGTCCCTCCCATAGCCTCCTCTTGGGCTTCGTACAAGGACCCACGGGCTTCTTATAAGCATCCCCAATATCCAAATCAAATACCCTAGGAGATTAGACATTTTTCATCTCTATGCTAGGAGTATCTCTTATATATCATCACAAACAATCAATCAATCAAACTTCTTTTTGCCACAAGGCTGGCTAATCAATCAAACTGTTTTACCACCGTACTGGATGATTAATCAAAGTTTTTGTCACAAGGCTGACTTCATTGAAACTTTTGCCACAAGGCTGGCTGATTAATCAAAACTTTTTGTCACAAGGCTGACTTCATTGAAAGTTTTTGCCACAAGGCTGGTTAAACAAACAAAAATCAAACAGATGTATGTGATGATATAGATTAGATACATCTAGCATTTAGACGACATTTGTCTATTTTCCTTTGCTTCCACTAGCATAAGTGGGAACTACGATTGCTCTGACTTTCTCAACATCCCTTTGAGAATACGTAGGCACAAGGTCGATCCTTGGCGAGCAAAACAAAACAAAAAAAACCATTCAAACCTTAGCACCCGTAGACCCCGAGCTACAGATGCTCTGATTCCCTCTAAGGGATATGTATGCAGAGGATCGCGATGATCTTTGCGAGCATAATCAAACAAACACCTTAGGTCCCACCTATTTCACAAGAACCTCCACCACAACAAGAATGGAATAAACAAAACAAAGAAACCTATAGAGTACTATAGATACGTTGGGTGCTAATACCTTCCCTTCGTATAACCAACCCTCTTACCCGGAATCTCTCCCCCACTTTTTAGGTTATTGCAGCTTTTTTCCTTTTCCTACTTTGGAAACAATAAAAAGTTTGGTCGGTACAAAAGAAAAATCATTTTTTTTGAGCACTCGAGCCCAAAGAAGGCATCAGGTGTCTCATTCACAAAAAAGAGGAACAAAACGGTTTTTCGCCCGCGACAGAGTTCTTCAAAGAAAATGGTATTGCCCATGATTTCTCTTGCCCTAGAACTCCACAGCAAAATGGAGTTGTAGAGCGAAAGAATAGGACTCTACAAGAAATGGCCAGAACCATGATCAATGAAACCAATATGCCTAAGCACTTTTGGGCAGAAGCAATAAACACTGCATGTTATATTCAGAATAGAATCTCTATAAGACCTAGTCTAAATAAGACTCCTTATGAATTGTGGAAGAACAGAAAGCCCAACATTTCATACTTTCATCCTTTTGGATGTGTTTTTTTATTCTGAATACTAAAGATCATCTTGGTAAGTTTGATTCTAAGGCACAAAAATGTTTCCTTCTTGGATATTCTGAACGCTCTAAAGGCTACAGAGTATATAATAGTGAAACATTAGTTGTAGAAGAATCAATCAATATCAGATTTGATGATAAGCTTGGTCTTGAAAAGCCAAAGCAGTTTGAGAATTTTGCAGATATAGATATTGATATATCAGAAGTTGTAGAAGCAAGAAGCAAAGTTTCAGAAGCTGAAAATCTCAGAAGTAAAGAATCAGAAGATCAAGTTGCTGCATCTTTAAAGAATCTCAGAATTTCTGAAGAGCCAACAGTCAGAAGATCTTCTAGACTCACCTCAGCTCACTCAGAAGATGTGATCCTTGGGAAGAAAGATGATCCTATCAGAACAAGAGCATTCCTTAAGAACAATGCAGAATGCCAATTAGGTCTTGTTTCTTTGATCGAGCCAACTTCTGTTGATCAAGCTCTAGAAGATCCAGACTGGATAATTGCCATGCAAGAAGAACTTAATCAATTTATAAGGAATGATGTATGGGATCTTGTTCCTAGACCAAAAGGATTCAACATCATTTGTACAAAGTAGGTTTTCAGAAACAAGCTCAGTGAGAAGGGAGAAGTGGTAAGAAACAAAGCCAGACTGGTGGCTCAGGGATATAGTCAGCAAGAAGGGATTGACTATACAGAAACCTTTGCACCAGTGGCAAGGTTAGAATCTATTCGCTTATTAATTTCCTTTTCCACTCAGCATAACATTACTCTGTATCAGATGGATGTTAAGAGTGCCTTCTTAAATGGTTATATAGATGAGGAAGTCTATGTTCACCAACCTCCTGGTTTTGAAGACTCTAAGTCTCCAGAACATGTTTTCAAACTTAAGAAATCATTGTATGGATTGAAGCAAGCTCCTAGAGCTTGGTATGAAAGATTAAGTTCTTTCCTTCTAGACAATGGTTTCACTAGAGGACAAGTGGATACGACTCTCTTTTGTAAAACATCTAAGAAGGACATCTTAATTTGTCAAATTTATGTTGATGATATTATTTTTGGAACATCTAATGCTTCACTTGGAAAGGAGTTTGCTAAGTCTATGCAGGCTGAATTTGAAATGAGTATGATGGGTGAACTCAAGTACTTTCTTGGGATTCAAATCAATCAAACTTCTGATGGAACTTATGTTCATCAAACGAAGTATGTGAAGGAACTTCTGAAGAAGTTTAATCTTTCTGAAAGCAAAGAAGCCAAAACTCCTATGCATCCAACGTGTGTTCTAGGTAAGGATGAGGTAAGTAAGAAGGTTGATCAGAAGTTGTACAGAGGTATGATTGGATCTCTTTTATATCTTACTGCTTCTAGACCTGATATTCTATTAAGTGTTTGTTTGTGTGCTAGATTCCAATCAGATCCTAGAGAATCTCACTTAACTGCTGTTAAGAGAATTCTGAGGTATCTGAAAGGTACTACTAATGTTGGCTTAGTCTACAGAAGATCTAAAGAATACAACTTAGTAGGATTTTGTGATGCTGACTATGCTGGAGATAGAATTGAAAGGAAGAGTACTTCTGGAAGTTGTCAATTTCTAGGAAGTCATCTGATCTCCTGGTACAGCAAGAAGCAAGCTACCATTGCCCTCTCAACAACAGAAGCAGAATATGTTGCTGCTGCTGGTTGTAGCACACAAATGCTCTGGATGAAGAGTCAGCTAGAAGATTATCAAATATATGAGAGTAACATTCCTATCTTCTGTGACAATACTTCTGCCATATGTTTATCTAAGAATCCTATCTTACATTCCAAAGTTAAGCATATTGAGATTAAACATCATTTCATTAGGGACTATGTTCAGAAGGGTGTTCTCTCTTTAAACTTTGTGGATACAGACCATCAATGGGTTGATATCTTTACAAAACCCCTTGCCGAAGATAGGTTTAATTTCATACTGAAAAATATCAGTATGGATTTATGCCCAGAATGAGAAGATGAGAAGATCTTATGTATGGGTATATTCTGAAATGTGTTAGGATTATGTGTTTATAAGAAGTTCTAATAATGATCAATTAGAAGTTCTGATTCTGTTATTACTAACGTTTCACTATCTAAGTTGATTCAGAATCTCCTTTAAAGTAAAACAGCCGTCACCAGTTTTTTCCAGAAAACAAACACGTGTTTACTATTTCTGGACAAGCATGCGTGCAGTTGAGGAGACGCCGCCCTAGGTAACTGTGCAAATCACTTCATTTTGTCACTTTATCTCTCCTAACGTCATTTCTCATTAAATGCAAATTGATGTCATGTTTTTTCTGTGATCATTTCATTATACCATAATGCATTTATTATTTTCTTTTATTCATCTTTAAATACCAGCTTCATCTTCATTTCATCTTTTTCGCTCTCTCTCTCTCTATTCATTTGTCTCTCTCTTTGCATTCATCGCACGAACCCTAGATTTATTCTGAAACCAAGCATTTCACCATGAATCCTTCATCAAGCTTTGCAAGCCAAACAGAAGTATCATCCACTCAACTGGTTATGAGCAAGCGTGATTTTGCTCCATTGAAAACCTGCTCCATTCCTACTGAAGAGTTGGAAGTTCTTTGTGAGTCTGCTGTGGATTTTGAAAATCTGAAAGCAAATGGTTTTCATCCTGATGCAAGAATCTTGGAACAAGGCTGGTCAAGTTATCTTGGTAGATTGGTTGGACCAATTTATCCAACTCTGGTGAAAGACTTCTGGGCTCATGCAACCGTTACTTCAACTGCTATCATCTCCTTTGTGCTAGGGCATGAAGTTGTGATAACTGAGAAACTGATCAGGAAACTGTACAACCTGAATGATGAAGAAGGATGCACTGGTCCTCTTCCTGGTAGAGTTAATTGGCTACAGGTTGAAAAACAAATCTCGCTTGTTACTGGTATTGAATCACACAAAACCGGTACATTAAGGGCATTTTATCAAGTGTGGGCTGAAATTATTCTAGGTTCTCTCCATCACAGAAGGCAATCGTTCTCCTCCTCCTACATCAGTCATGATCACAAATACACTCTCTTCTGCATTGGAAGAAGAATTGAACTCAACATCTCCAACATTCTCTTTCAGAATCTGAAGTTGGCTGTTGAAGAGTCCAGGGATGAAGAACGTGAGAAGTATCCTCATCTTCAAAGAAATACTATTCCTTTCTCCAGAATGATCTCAGATATTCTGATAGAAAGTAATTTGATGGACTCCCTAAGGACTATTGGAACGCCTAGGTTCTTTGGAATTATTCAAGGTCCTATCTTCAATGGTGTTGATCTGTTAAGGATGCAGCTTATCAGAGATGTAACTTCTGCTCCTGCAAGCTTTCCAGATATTATGTCTAGAAGAACTCCTGTGGAAGGCTTTGCTACATTGTTCCAAGCAGAACTTCACAAGGCCGTTAAGCGTTACTTGGAAGCTTCTGTCAGAATTCAATCTTCTGTTGATCCTGCCTGGATTCGTGGAAGAGTGCTTCCCTCTCAAGCTGATCTTCAGAAGAAGGATCAGAGGAAGCAAGAAGCGAGGCTGAAGAGAAAAGCTGCAGAAGAAGCTGCTAGAGAAGCTAAGAGGCAGAAGGTCACTTATGACCCTCTTAAAGTAGATTCTTTTGAAGCTATAAGAACTGGTAACTTCTCTAGGCAAGTATACAAACCTCCTCCTTTTGAACCTCAATCTTCTACCCAACCTCCTCCTTCTGAACCTCAAAATACCTTTACCATACCAAATCCTCCTCCATCATCTCTTTCTACACCTGTTTTTAACCCCACTCCACTAAATGTTTATCCTCCCACACCTTCTGATATCCCATCATCATCAACAATCCTCCCCACTGATATACCATCCTCATCAACCATCTCCACAGATATTCCATCTTCTTCAACCACAACACCTCCACCTTCTATATCCCATCTCATTCCTACCATAAAATCCAACCCATACCGCCTTCTCTACCCTGACTACAAATTCACCTTCAACCCTCCTGAACCTGAACCTCATATTTACCTGGAGTTGTTCAGAAATGAAGTTATCAATCGGATGGATCTCTTGAAGGATGCCTTCTTCAATGATCTTGATGATGTTTCTACTAGAAACCTCTGGAGAAGCTTTCGCCAGGATTTTCAAGTGGGAGCTATGGTTGTTCAGAAGAGACTAGTGGCTGCTGCTCCTGGTTATGCTGGTTATCTTCTTGAGGTTGATAATGGTGTCTATTATCATCCCATCAGAAACAGGAGAGTTCTTGAGGAGAAGATGTTCACTGATGAGCTTGTGGAAGCAAGGATTGCTGCGACAATGGAAGCTAACCCCTGCAGAGATATTGTGGTCTGGAGACCTAAGTATCCAGTTCTGACTGGAGACTTCAAATCTTTGTTTGATTTTCTGAGGGAAAATCCTTCTGAGAAAGACCCCAACTTGGTCATTCCAGAAGTTTTTGACCCACCAGAAGTTGAAGGTCCTTCTGCCCCTAGGAATCTTGCTGCCATTCTTCAGGCTCTTGAGAATGGAGATTCTGATCTGCCTGCTGCAGAATATGAAGGAGATGCAAGCTGAGTGCTAAGAAGCAAGAAGGAAGAATGTTCTGATATTCTGATGAGAGAATATGCTCTAACTCATTCTTATTCCTTATATGTTCTGATGCATGTTTTTAGTTCTAAAATATGCTCTGATACATAATTATATGTTCTGATACATATTTTATGTTCTAATTCATTCATGCTCTGACTGTTGTCGTTTAGTTTGTTCTGTAACATTTCAGGATGTAGAGATGCTCTGATGATGCTCTGGTACATTCAACAATGTTCTGATACAATCCAGCATGCAATGATTCAAGAAGAAATTCAAGCTCTGAAGCTGTCCTATGGAAGCAAGAATCAGAAGCTGTGAATGTTCTGAAGATCTAAGCATATGTGATCGTCTCAACTGAAATGGAAAATACTCAGGGAAGTCCTTTATTTATAAATTTCTTCCAGTATTTATTTCAGGGGGAGATTATTTATCTCAGGGGGAGATTGTTAATCTCAGGGGGAGACATATTCACACACTATGTTTATATGCTTATGCTATAGCTGTGTAATTGTCTTTAGCGGTCTGATTTTCTGATCGCAAATTCATATCATTTATATATGTTTTTGTCATCATCAAAAAGGGGGAGATTGTTAGAACAAGATTTGTTCTGATCAATATTCTTAGTTTTGATGATAACAATGTCTATGAATTTTGTATGAGATAATGTGGTACTCTAATACTATGAAATTTCCATTTCAGGAATTATATAAAGAGTAGGCACAAAATCAGCGCAAGAAGCACTGACTCAGAAGATTCATCATGCAACATCAGAACATGGTCTGGCAAGACATCAGAAGATGGTCAAGCAGAATCAGAACATGGGTCTATTGTAGCATCAGAAGAACTTGAGATCAGAAGCAGAAGCACTGAAGTTCTCATGGTATCACGCTCAGAAGCACTTCAAGGTCAGAAGACAAGAAGATGCTCTGCACCAAGCTGTTTGACTCTGATGATATTCAAACGTTGTTCACACAAACATCAGATCAGAAGCAAGTACTAGCTGGCAGGCTACGCTGACTGACAAAAGGAACGTTGAAAGCTATGAAAGGCAACGTCAGTAGACACAGCGAAAGCAAGGCTCGAGGTAGTTGACAAAAGAGTGAAACATTAAATGCAATGTTGTATGGAATACGCAAAGCATTAAATGCTCCCAACGGTCATCTTCTCAAACGCCTATAAATATGAAGTTCTGATGAGAAGCTATGTTACGAATTCTGAATACAACACTTGCGCAAATATACAGAAACGCTGTCAAATTCAAAAAGCTCTCAAAACTTCATCATCAACCTCACTACATTGCTGTTGTAATACTTTAGTGAGATTAAGCTTAAACTTAAGAGAAAATCACAGTTGTGATAATAGCTTTATAAGAAGCATTGTAACTCTTAAGAGAATTTGTTTACGTTAAGTTGTAAGAACTAGAGTGATCAGGTTGTTGATCAGTATACTCTAGAAAGTCTTAGAGGGTATCTAAGCAGATTGTTCCTAGAGTGGTCAGGTTGTGATCAGTATACTTTAGAAGACTTAGAAGTTGTCTAAGTGGAAAACCATTGTAATCTCGTGTGATTAGTGGATTAAATCCTCAGGTGAGGTAAATCACTCCAAGGGGGTGGACTGGAGTAGTTTAGTTAACAACGAACCAGGATAAAAATCATTGTGCAAATTGTTTTTATCTTACAAGTTTTAAAGCTACACTTATTCAAACCCCCCCTTTTCTAAGTGTTTTTCTATCCTTCAGACACCTTCTTTCTGAGTGAAACCCCTTGCGACCAACCTTGCCTTGTATCTCTTCGACGCCAGTCATTTGATTCCTTCCTTAACTTTGAAAATCCATTTACAGTTGACTAACCTGCTCCAACAAGTTTCTTGATCAGTTCCCAAGTGTGATTATGATGAAGATATTTTATCTCATCATTCATGGCCTTTAGCCATTTAGTCTTATTTCGATTCCTCATAACTTTCTTATAGTCTCTAGGTTCTCCGTCTAGAACCTCACTTGCATTGATTAAGGAATAAGCTATAAGATATCCATACCCAAGTCTCTGAGGTGGCTTGATGACTCTTCTCGACCTATCTCTTGACAATAGGTAGTTATAGACAATTTCCTCAACTTCCTTAGCATCTTTTTCTTCTTCTTTGACTTCATATAAGATATGCAACTCAGAATCAACATGCTCCACCTCAACAGGAATCTCTACCTGTTCCAGCTGTTCGTCAAATATTTCTGCACTTCTACCAACATCATCAGTTTTCTTAAAAAGCCTTTTCAGCTTCATTAAAAACTACATCTCGACTGGTGATACTCTTCTTGTGACTTGGCTCTAGGAACTATAGCCTATAAGCTCTGACTCCTTCAGGGTATCCCATGAACATGCATTTAAGAGCTCTATGTTCGAACTTGTCTTGCCTAATTAGAGCACAGGCTACTCAGTCAAATACTCTCAATTTGTCGAGATCTGGTGGATGTCCCGACCAAACTTCTTCAGTTTTCTTCATATCTAACGGAGTCGAAGGAAATATGTTTATTAGATATGTTGTTGTCGTAACAAACTTAGCCCAAAACACCTTCTTTAATCTAGCACTAGTCAACATACATATGACTCTCTTCAGAATAGTTCGATTAATCCTTTTAGCCAAACCATTTTGCTGTGGAGTACCTGCAGTAGTTTTGTGCCTTGCAATACTAGCGGCAACACCAAAACTGTCGAACGCCTCATTGCAAAATTCAAGCCTATTGTCGGTTCTCAACCTCTTGACCTTTCTGCCAGTTTGATTTTCGACCAGAGTCTTCCAACTTTTGAAATTCTCAAAAGTTGCATCCTTTGTCTTCTGGATGAATACCCATAATTTTTTGGAATAATCATCTACTATGGATAGAAAATACCTCACTCCTGAATGTGATGGACACCTTGCAGGCCCCCAAAGATCAACATGAATGCAATCAAGGGATCCATGTCTTCTTTTTTTTGCCTTTGTTGAACTTCATTCTGCAAGATTTTCCAAGTACACATGGTTCACAAAACTTCAGCCTTTTGACTTTGTCTCCACCAAGCATATTTTGTTTTTCCAATTCGACCAGACCAATTTCACTGACATGGCCCAATCTCATATGCCAAATCTCTGTCTTCGACAAAGGTTTCGTGGATGCAACATTTGTCAAATCACTTACAACTTCAGCCTTAAGGGTATACAAGCCTTGTTTCTTCCCACCTCTCAAGACTTCCTTTGATCCCTTCATGACTCTTAGGATACTTTTCGCTCCTTGGAAAACATATCCTTTCTTGTTGAAATCATTAAGAGAAATAAAATTTCTCTTCAAATCAGGAACATACCTAACTTCAGTCAACAACCTTATTGACTATCATGGAGCTTGAATCTCACAGATCCAACACCTACAATCTTGCAAGCTTTTTTGTTTCCCAGCAATACAAATCAACCATCTTGATCATATAATTACTCGAATAAGTCTTTGTTTGGATTCATTTGCCAAGTGAAGCCTGAATCTATAATCCACTCCTTACTCGAGGCACTACTTGAAACCACAAGAACATCAGATGATTCAAAATCATCTTGAACAATGGCGGTGTTGCCATTATCCTTACCTCCATGATCTTTCAGGCGTTTAGGACACACCTTTCTTGTCTGACCCTCCTTCTTACAATGATAGCATTGAATACCAGATGCTTCGCAACTGTAAGACATCTGTTGACTTTTGCCCATCTTCTTGTCGAACTTACCATCCTTTCGCAAGAATTTTCCCTTGACCGCCAAACCTTCACCAACATTCGAAGGTTTATGCTTCATTCGTTTGTTCAAGTCCTTAAAATACAGGTATGATTGAACTTCTTTAAGGGTCAGGGACTCCCTTCCATACAAGAGAGTTTCTTTGAAGTGAGCATGTGATCGAGGCAAAGCGCACAATGTAACACCCGTTTTATTTTCGTATTTTGTTTAATTGTGTGCTATGTGATTTATTTAATTATTATGTGTTAATTAAGTGCTTATGTGATATTTGTGTTATTTATTGAGTTTTAATAGTAAATAACATAAGTTAGTGAGTTAGGTGAGTTATTGGGCCTAAGTTTGCATTAGTAAGTGAAGGGTGTTAATTAGATCCCATTAGCAATTGAGAATTAGTGAGGATTTTAGCAAAACAAGAGAATTGAAGGGAATTGGGAATTAGAACTCATTTGGCAAAGTTGTGAAAGAAGAGAAGAGAGAAGAGGAGAATCTCAAGGTTGAAGATAGAGTTGGCTTCAACCCAAAACCTAAGGTAAGGGTGGGGTTGTTTCCTGCTAAAGGGATGTATGATGATGTTTAGGATGGGTTGGATTGTATGATTGAACCATGGATTATCTTTGTGTAGAAATGTTAGGGTTTATGAACAAAATGCATGAAATTGTGATTAGAAATGTGTTTTGATTGATGTTTGATGATAGATGATGGTAGATTTTGTGTTTATACATGTTTAATTGCTGTTTAGAATGAGTTTTGGGTGGGAAAAGGGTGATTACGCAGGTCTGTTACTGCTATCGTTTTTCTGCAAAATCGCGCTCCCGCTAAGCAGACGTGGGTTTGCTAAGCGAATGTTGTTTCATCTGAAAAAATAAAGAGGCTCGCTAAGCGGAGCCATTACGCTAAGCGGAGCCTGTTTCTTAAAAAGTTTTTGCCACACGCCACTTGAAGCGGGGTTATTGAAATTTCATTTCCATAAGCGCGCTTGAAGGTCGCTAAGCGGACCTTGCTGTGCAAAACTTGTTTAAACTTTGAAATGATGTATCTTTTGAACTGTAACTCTTTTCTATGTGCCATTTGAACCTCCATGAAGCTCTAATTGATGTCTTTCCATTGTATATGCTTTGTATATCTTTGAAAACTCTTTTGAATCCTTTTCTTGAATTGGATTGTTATATGATGTGAATGTTGTTGTGAGATGAATTGTTGTCGTATGATGATGATGCAACATGGTGACATGTTAATTGACGTGATGCATTCTTATGAATGATGGTGGTTTCTTTGTTGTTGAAGTTTGACATTTTATTGAAAATGTCCGATGGTTGTTTAGACGATGTTGTGACGTATTGTTATGTTGTATTTGTGGATGTGCATCTTGAGTCGCATCCATTGCATATTGCATGCCTGAAACTTATGGCAAACACGACGACTTGAAAACTATGGCAACCACGACGGCCTTAATGGAAAATAAAGACGATGTGCCCAATGGAAAATTTTGAGACGATGGGAGTTTTACTCCCAATGGTACGACATGAATTTGCATAAGTCGAGTCACAGTTGAATTGTATTTGATGTTGCTTTGAGTGTGTGTTTGTTGTGATGTGATGATGAGATATTGTTGCGACGTGATGATGAGATGTCATTGCGATATATTGAACTCATAATTGTGAATGGATATGTGTCATACTTGTTTATTGACATGGTTACCGTTTTATAAGATGTTTGAATGATATAAATTATTGGTAACATGTTATATAATGAGAAGTGGTGATATATGTATGATCTGTACTATGCTTTAAATATTATCATACGTTTCTTTATAATGAATGATATCTCACCCCTTCTATTTGAATGTTACCCTTTGATGGTAACATGCAGGTAATGACGTGGAGTAGTTGTTTACCTTTTAGCTCGTGTCGTTGTGTCTAGGCTCTGATACGTAGCACTCGGGGGACGTCTAGCTTGTTTTGACTATGTCTTTCCGTCTTGTCATTTTTGTTATTATATTTGGATATTGTCATCTCTCATTGGATTATGTGGTTATGTCCTATAGAGATATGTTGGATTTTTGGTTGCCCATGTTTGGCATGTATGACTTGGATTATGTTGTTGATGTTGTTCCGCTGCAATATTATGACTATTTGAGCATTGATGTTGAATAGATGTGAGTTTCCTCTGTATAACTTGCTATGTATATATATATATATATATATATATATATATATATATATATATATATATATATATATATATATATATATATATATATATATGTGAGCATGCATATGATTTTGAATAGATGTGAGTTTCTTCTGTATAACTTGCTATGTATCTATATAAATATATATATATATATATATATATATATATATATATATATATATATATATATATATATATATATATATATATATATATATATATATATATATGTATATGTGAGCATGCATATGATTTGTTTTACGATGTAATTGTGACGCCTCAAATGTGATGTATGTTTTGAGATTTTGCACTCTGATTTTCCTGTATATTTTCGGGGTAGATTTGGGGTGTTACACACAACAGTAACTATCGCTTGATCTTCATCATCGATCTTCTCATCAATATTTTCAAGATCAAGAATCAGCTTGTTGAACATATCCAACTGCTCATCCAACACTTTGTCTTCAATCATCTTGAATGAATACAAAGCTTGCTTTAGGTAGAGTCGATTTACTAGCGATTTAGTCATGTACAAACTTTCAAGTTTTACCCATAACACTGATGTTGTCGTCTCCTTTGATACTTGTAGAAGAACCTTATCACCAAGGCTCAACAAAAATATGCTGTGGGATTTCTCCATCATGGCTGTCTTTTCTCTTTCCGTTAATGCAGCGTCCATAATCGCCCCTCCCTGCAACACTTCCAAACAACCCTGTTGGACCTATAGGGCTTTCATCTTCAAGCGCCACAAACCAAAATCGTTCACTCTGGTGAACTTTTCAATCTCATAATTTGTTCAAGGCATCTTCTCCATGATCACCGCACCAATTTATTATGAAAATGATGCCAAGAATAGAGTATAATACAGAACACAATAGGAAAGCAAGAAGAACAACAAGATGTTGGTTATAAATGCTATTCTTTACTATCTGTTTAATCAAAATTACAAGTTTAATAAGAATAACAAATAATCCTCTTACCCTAAATTAGGATTTGTAGTATGCAATGATGAGAGACTAGTATGCTATTTATAATAAACCTAACATACTAAAGTAATGGGTTTTTTCACAAATACTCATTACAAGTCAACTTAGGGTACAAGCTAACTTAAACAATTGAACATAACAAACATACCCAATTCGAAATACTAACAACCCTGGCATTTTGACACCCACATACTAGAACACACTTTGACTACAGTATGTAGGTCTTCGACACATTCTCTGTCGAAACAAGAAGCTACTCTTCGACCCACTAGAGTTTGATTCAATTCTCACAATATATTAATAGATAACTTTAATTTAAGTTGTTAATATATTTTAGAATTAAATTGAATCAAGAGGGTTAATCTTGAGTTGTTTGATGAGTTTAGAGTCTTTTGACAATTATAGAGTTGGAGTTAAAATTATATGACTCTTTAGAGTTATTTTGAGTCATATTATTACTTGTTTAAGACCGTCAAGTTAAGAGAGTTATAATTTTAATTATTGACTAGTTTAGAGCAAAGTTATTGAGTAATTGGGAGTTAAACTTGAGAACTCTGATGAGTTATGAGTTGACCCTGTTGAATGTGAGAGTCTTAGAATATTATGGTTGCCTTTTTAATGGACTTACATGAGTAATAATATGAGTTATAGAATATTACTCTTACCCTGCTGGTGAGTATATTCGTTGAATAATAACATGTTTACCTTGTTGATGAGTAATATTGGGCATGTATAATAATTTTGTTACTCTACTAGTGAACTTACAAGAGTCATAATATGTATTACTCTGTTGATGCATATTATTGAGCATATATGTTGATAAATTACTTTGTTGATGAGTAATATTGAATGAAAATATAACTATATGAATGTGTTGAATTGTTATTACATGTATATGTGTATATTGTTAAGCTTAGTAGTTCAAATGAGGAAATATAGTGGCGGGCTGTTATTAGCATATTTTTGGTTCAGATGAGGAACCGTTTTTTGAGTAGCATATTAATATTTTAAGTTGCATGTCATGCATCATATTCATTGGTGGAATCGTTGGTTCAAATGAGGAACTAGAGACGGGCCTCACATTCATTGGTGAAATCATTTGCTCAGATGAGGAACCATAAGCGTGGATCAATCACTAACACAAACCTGAAATCCAAAAACTTGGTACCACATGCATATTGAGTTAGGAGTGATGAGTCACATTGCATTATATAAAGTTGCATATATGATGGTTATATGTCGTGAACTATTGTCGGTGATAGTTTAATATTGATGTTAAACTATCCTAATTGTTTACATACACCATTAACTTTATGAATGTATTTCTCACCCCTTTTTGTTAGTTTGTATGGCTAATTGTACCATTGTGTCATACCCCAAAATTTACCCGATCAGTTTACAACTGGTTAAAATTAATTCCTTAGGGATTTATCAAAAAATAGGAGTCACTGGATTTAAACATCTCTATTGTTAAATCTGTCCTCTTATAAATTGGTAAAAATAAAATTAAGGTGTGAATAGCAAATAATTTTAAATCCTATTTGTTTTTTGGCCCATATGTTTATTTTAAATGTTTTAATTAATTAAGCATTCATTCATTTTTATTAAATATTTATTTTAATTTTCTTTAATTTATTTACTTATTTACAATTTCATTTATTTACAACAATTTAATTAAATATTTGTTTATTTGAATATTTGTTGTTTTATTGCATTTTTGGGTTATAAATTGCTGTTAAAACATAAGTGTGGGAATTATCCTTAAGACCAGGGGAGACTTGCATCGTCTACGAGTCTTATTGATAATTCCACTCAGAGTGGGTTGAATATCCGGAAATGTCCAAAACGAGGCTTGACTTTGTTGAGGACAGGACTTGGTATTTGGCTGATCTCTCTGAGAACCTACCCCTAAAACTCGAACCTCATGGGCAAATGAGTTGTTCTAAAATTCAAAGAGACAAAAAGTCTCGGAGGCTACGAACGGCCCCATGAGACCCTTTTTAGAACATACCTGTGGGAAGGGTAGGCTCCCTAAGCCGTTACGTCGAACCTATGAACTTAGGGCTTATGTGCTTATGTGTTTAATTATATGTTTTATTTATTTTTATATCATATAATTGTTGTATTCATCATGCATCATGTGCATTCTTGCGTCATGTCTTATCCACAAGAAATAAAATTTAAGCAATAGATGTGGATAAGACGTAAACGCGAATAAAGCATATCATTCATGGCATGCATATCATTTCCATGGCATTGAAAGAAGATTTCTCTTTTACTTCCAGAGCAAGAAATCATTGGGAAGGATAACCTAACATCCCGACCGTCTTATCAAACAAGATTTCAACAAAAGAAATCAATGGAACAGCTAGAACAGAATCAAGCCGCCCTTCGTGAGGAGGTGAATCAATTAAAGGGTAGTGTGGAGGAGGTTAAAGGAGGTATGGCTCAGATGTTAGGATTCATCCTGGATAAACAAGAAAAAGCAAAGGAGGTTCAGTCTAGGGAAACCCTGGTTCAGGATGAAATTCCCAACGACGAAAACCCGCTGCTAGGATTTGTGACAGGCTTCGGCCCGGCTAAGGATAGACTTCAGGCACGATCTGTTAGGGGAGCCATCCAATTCCAAGAAGAAGGAGAGACCTCTCGAGAAGGATTTGTCCCCCTCCACAGAAGGAAGGGACACCCCACGTAGAACGCATTCCTGCTAACAATACTACTGAGGATGACGATTACCTGGATCTACAATACGGAGTACAAGAGGTGGACAACACAGACCAAATACCTCAAACGCAACAGTCTATTCCCAACTCTAGGGAAGACTCCAAGGACAATGAACAGATCAAGGCGCTAGAGGAGAGACTAAAGGTGGTAGAAGGATACGATGTTTTCTATGTGGATACCTTCGAAATGAGCTTAGTCTCAGACTTGACTATCCCACACAAATTCAAGGTTCCCAACTTTAAGAAATACAAAGGACTCACATGTCCGAGGAACCACTTGCGCATGTATGTGCGAAAAATGGCTGCCTATGCCCAAGATCAAAAGCTGATGATACACTTCTTCCAAGATAGCTTAAGCGGAGCGTCTGTTGATTGGTACATGCAGTTGGAGAAATCCTATATCCGAAGTTGGAATAAACTTCCTAACACGTTCTTAAAGCAGTATAAGTACATCTTGGATATGGCGCCCAACCGAATGCAACTATAAAATCAGTCACAGAAGAAGGATGAAGTATTCGAGGAGTATGCCCAAAGATGGCGAGAAATGGCTTCCCGAGTCCAACCTCCCTTGATGGAAAAAGAAGAGGTAGACATGTTTATGGGCATCTTGCAAGGACCATAATACGATAAAATGGTCGGAAGCGTATCTTCAGGATTCTCGGATTTGGTGGTCATCGGTGAAAGGATTGAAAATGGGATTAAAAACGGGAAGATACAAGGGGCACCCTCAGGTTCCTATCACACAAAGAAATCATACGATGGAAAAAAGGAACCCAACACTGTTGGGGCAATCCTGGTTAATCAGGCCCCATCACTACAACAGAAGGATCAGCATAAGCAACAGGGTGGCCAACGTACTTGGAAGTCCAAGCCTAAACGATCATTTACCCCGTCGCACTTGCCACCGTCTCAAGCTTTGCAACATTTGCTCAGTCAGAGCTTGATAACTCTGCTGCCACCATACTCAGCTCTAGCTAATCCCGCTCCCGGGTACAAGCATCATGCTAGATGCGCTTATCATTCAGATAGTCCTGGTCACGATACAGAGGATTGTGGTCCGTTGAGGCATAAGATCCAAGATTTAATTGAAGAAGGGATCATTGAGTTCGGCCAGCCTGAAGAGCCTCGTAAGTCTAATACTATAGATGGCTAGAAGGAGGGCTTCTTAGATCATTAGTTTCGTTTTCATTCGCAATTTCTTTTCTATTTGTTTAAACATTAGTCTTACGACATACACTATGTACTTTACAATAATCATTAATGCATTGATTTCGTTTGTCTTGATTTATTCCTAGTGTTTTCACTATATTTAAAACTGTGTTTTTACTTGGTTTTCTTCTTTGTGATATTCAACTCTCGTTAAAGCTGGATACCTTTAGAGGGAGGATGACGAAAACGATACCACAATCTCATACATTATGCTTTCAAACAGACCGTGTTGACGATGTACATGCATTGTTTCAATTCCTAGACAGTGGAGATATAAGGATGTTAATCCCTCGTCAACCCCTTTGAGCCTAAGAAGTAGGAGTTTTCCTTCACGTACAAGATAAAACCTTTAAACATAACCTGGGGTAGGGTAGCTGCTCAGTTAACTTAATTATCCCAAATTGTTCCTTTGAACATAATCACCGATGGTTCCCCGTCATCATTAAGTCAGGCATTCAATATCCACAAAGAAAAAGGAAAAAACAACGCAAGGTCTGCTAAGTCAAAATCTATGAAGGAGACTTAGGCAAAATTGGGGCATCCCGCTGTTGTTGTCTCAAAATAAACAGTTCAGGCAAAAGTTAGGGATAACAAAGTTGAAAAGAGGTCACTGCATACCCTCGACAAAAGGAAAATATTACAAAAAGAGGATAACTGCCTTTGCAAATAAACTTTTGGTTTTTGAACCATCATAAATGCCAGTATTACAATTCCCAAAGTCTTTTGGAGCTTAAATGCATAGTTAACTGAGCATAGGATTGGAGAACATTACAAAGATTGGGATGGATACAAATAAACTTTGAACCATTATCCTTTGTTTCTTATAACCGTGAACCAGGCCACATTACAACCCTTAAAAGCCCTAACTGAAGCATGGTTAGTTCAAAAGCACACTGTTACCAAAAGGTATCCTGACTCCTTAAGGTCTACTATAACTCTTGAGTTGATATCACTTTCTTACAAAAAAAACTTCGTTTTACTCAAAAATGTTTTTAAACTTCCAAGACAGACATATGCATTCGCATCTTATGAATTTCATTATAAAGCACACTTGTCTATATAGATTCAAATGCTTAACATCAGGGAGAAGTTTCATGGGGCATGACTAATGACTAAAAATCCTACCGACAGACGAAGTAGCTTTAGAAGCACATCAAAAAGAAGAAACATCTCTTACGCCTGACTTGGTTGGCTAAAGGCTAATGTGTACGCGGGGCACGACCCGTCGTTATCCCATTTATCTAGGGCAATCTAATCAAGATCCGTGGAATCTCTCAAAGACGCTGAATAGCCCATGGGGCAAGTCCATCACTTGGGGGCACGTTGCAAAGGTCACTTAGTATCAGATGGTGTCAATACCACTCTCACATCCTTTCTAGGAACCTTTCTAGGTAGTCTTCTTTAAGACATCTCTTAACCTTTTCAGGTAGTCTTCTTTAAGACATGTTCAAATATCTCTTAGCCTTTTCAGGTAGTCTTCTTTAGGACACATCTTCTCGTCCTTACTATGAGCCTTTCCAGGTATTTCTCATCATTTTCGGGAATCTTTCCAGATAATCTTCTCTAAGACATATCCCTTTCTAAGAACCTCTTTAGGTCGTCTTATTTAGGACATTCCTTACCCTTTCTAGGAACCTTTTCAGGTAATCTTCTCTAAGATATCCCTCATCCTTTCCAGGAACCTTTCTAGATAATCTTCTTTAAGACATCTCTTAGCCGTTTCAAGTGGTCTCCTTTAAAGACATATCTCTATAAACATTTTTAGGCAGTTTTTTCTCTAAAATCATGTCTCTTATCCTTCCAAGAACCTTGTCAAACTTTGTTTAAAGTACAGTCTTCTTTAGGACGGTCTCCTATCCTTTCTAGAGTAATCTTCTTCAAGATGTATTTTCCTGAGTTTTGTTTAAAACACCATATTCCTTAAACCAGTTTTTTATCCTCTATAGGAATAGTTTGACCCTCTTCAAAAACATGTCCCCCCCTGAGCTTTGTCTAAAGCACGGTCTTGTTTAAAACAGTTTCCTATCCTTTCCAGGAGCCTCTTCAGGTAATCTTCTAGAAGACATCATTTCATTCTGAGTACTCAGCAAATTACTGTCCATCAGATACGACCAAAACGCATGACTCATTCTGAAAAGCATCTGCTTCACATTCAAATCAATACTTAACATCAAGGAGATCTCGAAATGGGTTTAATCAAAGGCGATCATTCCTAAAAGACCCTTGAATGGGGGAATCACGTCCAAAGGGTTCTCCTAAACAGGGGCAAAATTTCAAGGATTACAGGGGCATACAATCAAAGATCCTGTTAACTAGGGGCATTCATCTTAAGGTTCAATCGACTTGGGTCACATCTCAATCAGGGTCATGTCAAACATGGGAGGAATTTAAACCAAATGGATAGAACACTATGGGTAGCCCTCCATATCCTAGAGATCGAGGGCATACTCTTCAATGTAAACGTTTAAGCATATGTATCACATTTGTACGACAAGGTTATTTCTTGGAGCACTTCCTTCATGGCTTGGAGATCAGAGGCATCTTTTTCCACGAAAATATTGGGGCAGTGGATATCAAATCCGTGGGGTGAACAATTCGAAAGGTTAAAGGTATGGAGAACCTCGAAAAGGGCAAAGGTGTGGAGAATTCCAAAAGGTTGAAGGTGTGGAGAATTTCAAGAGGTTAAAGGTGCGAATTGCAAAAGGTTAAAGACGTGGAGAACTTCGAAAATTCAAAGGCGTGGAGTAATTCAAAAAGCCAAACCGGAGCGAGGCGCACAGCAAAAAGAAAAGGCATCCTCACACTTTACAACCTCGAACAAATCTTTCTCCTAACTACGATCTTCAAAATTCAAAAAACAGGGATTGGGAAGTCGCGCTAGCATTACACCCCACCCAACCTTACAAGACTAGCAAGCTATATACGCTGTGGTTACCAACAACCTAGCATGGGAGTATCATGCAAATATACATAAGTCATGCAGTACATACATTGGTTAATACATCACATCTCATACAGCGAAACACCTAATCAATTCAAAAGGACAAAGGGTACCAAGGGATTGGTTCAGGACCTAATGGTCTAGAAGCAGACTGAAACCTGAAGTTCCGCTTCTACGCATAAGCATTATTAGTCAGCATAAGCATAGTCGCTGCATAAACAAAATCAATGGATTATAAGGAGATAAAATCTGGGGATCATCATATTAGCATTCACATTAGCATATGCATACTGACTAGCCTGCACATATAGGCATATGACATTTACATTACACATATAGACGGTTCATACATCGCATTGTACAAACAACAGGATCACATGCATACACATAGTTCATATGCATTTATAAAATAATCTTCTACACAGGTGATCTTGCTAGCACAATAGCAAGTAAATATTTTATACTGGTAAGTTTGCTAGAGCTATAGCAAACGATTCCTTTGGTGCAGGTAAGTTTGCTAGTACCATAGCAAATGATTCCTTTGGTGCAGGTAAGTTTGTCAGAACTATGGCAAATGATCCCTACTGGTGCAGGTAAGCTTTTCAGAACTATGGCAAGTGATCCCTATTGGTGCATGGCAAGTGATCCCTATTGGTGCAGGTAAGCTTGTCAAAACCATGGCAAGTTATCCCTATTGGTGCAGGTAAGCTTGTCATAACTATGGCAAGTGATTCCTCTCTCATCCAAGATAATTACGAAGACTTACTAGAACTATAGTAAGTGGGTTACACCAACTACGAAGACTTACTAGAACTATAGTAGGTGAGCTTTACACAAACTGAGAAAGCCTACTAGGACTATAGTAGGTGAGCTTTACACAAACTGCGGAAGCTTGCTAGCACTATAGAAAGTGGATCTTTTTCACACAACTAATTGCAAGTCCTTGCTATGTAAGTCTCAGGCTTTAGCAGGACGATTCTCTTCTCTCACACTCGAGCACAAGGTAAATTTAGGGGTCTTCCATTATTTAATAACTCTTCGATTCGAAAAGCGTGAGACCTGCATATTCTCACGCATTCAATCCAAGGTAATTAAATAGGGGCAGCTGTCATACCCCAAAATTTACCCGATCAATTTACGACTGGTTAAAATTAATTCCTTAGGGATTTATCAAAAAATAGGAGTCACTGGGTTTAAACATCTCTATTGTTAAATCCGTCCTCTTATAAATTGGTTAAAATAAAATTAAGGTGTGAATAGCAAATAATTTTAAATCCAATTTGTTTTTTGGCCCATCTGTTTATTTTAAAGGTTTTAATTAATTAAGCATTCATTCATTTCTAATTGGTTGGTTATTTGATATTATCCATGTATATTATTTACGAAACTTCTGATTTAATCATTTTTATATATCTAATATATTATGATTAATCTATTATTGTTACTAACTACCAATTATTATTATTGTTTTAACATTATTGTTAATAGGTTAATTATTAGGATTATTTTTTAATTAGGATTAATTACTTATTATCAATCATTATTATTACTATTTTGTTGGGATTATTGAATCAATTAGGGTTAATTATATTATTATTTTAACATTTATTATTATTAAGATAATTAACTAATTGATTGGTGCGTGTTGGGCCAAAATGGATCAGTAAAGCCTGAGACCAAGTGAATGCAGTGAACCAAACTGGGTTAGGAAGTGGACCGGGTCAGAACCGACTCGGCCACTGTTCATACTCTTTCTCAATCGAATCTTCAAGCGCCGCTGCTACCCTGACCAAACCCTAATGTGAATCAATCCAAGCCCAGAAAAATTAAAACGTAAATCAACATGAATCTTCAATCAAATCAGCAATCAAACTTATACAAAATCAAATATTTCATTTCAATGAAATCTGAATATTACAATCACAAATCAAATCTCAACAAAACGTAAACCTGATCAAATCTAATAACTAATAACCTAATTGAATATAAACATTCCTAAAACTAGGGGTGGAAATAGGCTGGGCCGAGCTAGGCTTTGCCAAGCCTAGGCCTGACATGTCAAAAAAAATCGAAGCCTAAGCCTGGCCTGTGGCCTGTCGTAGGCTTATTTTTAGGCCTGAGCCTGACCTTTTCGAAGGCCTGGTTAGCCTATTAGCCTACATAAAAGCCTATTTGTTTTGACATACTAACTAAAATAATGTTTGAATAGACTAACTAACTAAAATACCAAGAGACTAAAAATTTATTTGCATTGACTTATTTTAACTTACCTATTAGCATAAGTTATGGGAGATTATTTGTTTAAGATAACTTAGGAAAAAAATGTTCATTTGGTATTTTCATCTTATTTTCACAACTTCTTTAAGATAACCAAGTTTTATTTATATATTTTAATTCAAAGTACAAAACATAGCATAATGATGATAAAAAAATTATTCATATTTATTTAAATAGACCGGCCTGATAGGCTTAAAAGGCTTTTTTTGGGCCTGAGGCCTAGCCTTTTTAACTAAATAGGCTTATAAACAAGCCTAAGCCTTTTCTATTTATAAAAAATGTTTGGCCTGGCCTGAGCCTTTATAGGCCAGCCTGTAGGCCCCTGTTATCGGCCTAGCCTATTTCCACCCCTACCTAAAACTAAATCAAACCCTAAGTATATAAACTAAGACAAAACTCAAAAGAAAAAGGGGAACGATAGAAATTCTGGAGAAGAGGAGACGACGAACACGAACCAAAACTCTTCAAACTCGAACCTTCAATCACCTTCATCGCACCTACAATCACAAAGAAGAAAGGAGATTAGAGAGGGATCGAGGGAGCACACACGTTCCTGAATTCAAGAATAAAGGTAATTAAAATCTGAACTTAGCTTAGGGTTAGATCGTAATTGCATGCTTGTTCTTGTTTCGATTCTGTTTCTGGATTCGTGTTTAGATTAGGGTTCCTCCGGTTTAGGGTTAGGGTTCTAATTAGGGTATAAATTGTTGGGGGTTCTTAGGGTTAGAGGAGGGTTAGGTTAGGGTTCATGAATTCTGGATTATCTGGGCTAGGTTTGGTTGAAGGTATGAAGATCCTGGTTGAAGTTCAACCGGAGATCTGGGTTTAACGGTGGAGGAGGGGGAGGCTTACGGTGGCTCACGGTGGTTCCTGGGTTTTGTTTTGAGAAGAAAGGTGAGAGGCTTGAGAGAAGAGAGAGATCGAAGAGAGAAAAAAAACTGAGAACTGAATTGGTTTGGGATTACAATCTGGGTTATTTTCCTTCCAACCGGCGGATGAATGACGCGTGGACCTCCCATGGCCACCTGTTGGCGTATCTGGACATGATCCAATACGCGTTCTCTCCTGTGCACCCTCGCCCCAGATCACATGCAGGCCGTCAGATCTTCATCTGTCTTGATCCAAAGCCATTGGATCTGGATCAGAAGATCACAGCCTTGAACGCCCACCACAACCTACGCCCTCACCATATACAATCATAACGGACTCACAAACCTTTTGGGCCTAGCTAGTTACTATTAACACACCCCTAAAATTGCTTCTGAACTGGGAATACACCCCCTGTAAGAATTAATTAATAATTTATATGTTAATCTTAATTCTTATTTAATTGGTTTCATAATTTTTTCTTCGATCCGATTATATCTAATAATCGTGTTGGTGAAAAATTATATTTTATGAAAAATAATAATAATAGGATTAATACTTATCTTAATTAATCAAGGATGTATTCGCTAATAATTTCAATCAATTGCGATGATTAGCGACAAAATTTATTTTGTCAAGCAAATTAAGGTTCAAATTGTTAACCGCTTAATCGAATTCATCGATTGCGATGGTTAATAATAAAATTATTTTATTTTAAATATTTCAAATAATCCACAAATCGAAATTCAATTTACTAAGGGTTTTAACCGAATCAATTGGTTATGATGATTTGTAATAAAATTAATTTGTTAACTATGTTGATCGAATCAATTGATCAGTGCGATTAACAAAGTTAAAACACTAATCAGGGTTGTATGCCACATCAAAAAAACATCTTTTCACAAAACCATGAATTTCAAAACTGCGACAATTACCAAACTGCGTACGTTAATTCAAAACACTCTCATACTAAATTCTAAGGCGTACAACCCTGTACCCCGAACTACGTTGACTCTGATCCTCCATAAGGAGGTACGTAGGCACTTGGTAACAAGGCGAGTCCCCTTCCCCAAAATTCTAATTAGGTTCGAATTTTACCATTCACCTTTGAAAGCATAAACCTTGCCTTAACATCTTTAGCCACAAACCTTTGCCTTAAACTTAAAACCTTAGGAAAGGGTTAAGGGTGCCTAACACCTTCCCTTGACCTGATTATAATAACTTACCCAGAATTCTCTAAACTTTGCAGGGTTTCCTATTCGCCCTGGCAGAATAGGTGGCAACTCTAAATTTTAATTTTTAGGGCAGGTTGCTACACAATGGTACATATACTCAGGTAGAGTAGTACTAACTGCTATTGTATGGAAGGATTGGCGTAGATGCCTACTTTGTTTTATTTATCATTTTGAGTTAACTTAGTATTTCTAGATTTTTCTCTAATAGTGTAACATCGAGGCGGAGTTTTAAGTTGTTTGATGTTTCTTATTAGTTTTGTTGGATTTTATTTCCTTATGATGGAACTAAGTAGCTTATTAAAAGTATTAGCTATTTTGTTGAGTTGTTGATGTTTTTAATTTTTGCTGCTTAATTTTAAGTTGAGAATGATGTTTTATGAGGAATATGTGACACCCTATGATGATTTTAAAAGAATTAAATTGCATGACTTTTTAAAATATTCGTTTTTGGGATTAGGGTGTTACATAGTTGGTATTAGAGCAGGTCAGTTCATTCGGTCTAGGTTTTGTTAACTTGTTTGTACCCTTGTGTACGACATGTGTGTGAAACACTATCAATTCCATAATCGTTAGTCAGCAGGAGTGAGATTGAACCAAGTGGGGGAGGATCCGTTGAGAGTAGCGTGATGTGGGAGTTAGAGAGTCAGGAGAGAGAGAGAGAGAGAGAGAGAGAGAGAGAGAGAGTCTTATCTAAAGATTTTTTCTTCAGGTAATTTTCGAGGGCGGAAATTATTTAAGTTGAGAATGATGTTTTATGAGGAATATGTGACACCCTATGATGATTTTAAAAGAATTAAATTGCATGACTTTTTAAAATATTCGTTTTTGGGATTAGGGTGTTACATAGTTGGTATTAGAGCAGGTCAGTTCATTCGGTCTAGGTTTTGTTAACTTGTTTGTACCCTTGTGTACGACATGTGTGTGAAACACTATCAATTCCATAATCGTTAGTCAGCAGGAGTGAGATTGAACCAAGTGGGGGAGGATCCGTTGAGAGTAGCGTGATGTGGGAGTTAGAGAGTCAGGAGAGAGAGAGAGAGAGAGAGAGAGAGAGAGAGTCTTATCTAAAGATTTTTTCTTCAGGTAATTTTCGAGGGCGGAAATTATTTAAGTGGGAGAGAGTTGTAACACCCCAATTTTAATATATTATTTTTAATAGATTTTTAAGTGTTTTAGTTTAATTAATTAAGTCGAGAAATTTTAAGTAGAGTTTTATAATATTGATGTCTGTGTAGAAGTGGGAAATTGGGGTTATTATGGGTGGCTAAAAGTTTAAGAAATGGAGTTTCGATATAGGGAAAAAGTTGCTTAGATATGGAGTTTCGATATAGGGAAAATGATTCATGTATGGGTGGCTAAAAAGAGGGATAGTGAGGGATCCTTACTTTCTTGCCTTCTTCCTTCCATTATTTGTGTTTGATATTTGTGGCAAATAAGGTTTGGGCAAAACCTTTGAGGCGATCAATGATAATATTTTCCTTTTTGATTATGATATGATATATTTTTGTTATTGTGGAGTTTAGATTTATCTTTGATCCAGTATACTGGTGTGTTTATGAGTTGTTATGTTTGATAAGGCAGAGTTGTTTAACAATCGATAGTTGCGCCATAAGGCGAGATTATATGAAATTGTATAATTAGTAACCTGGTTTGCGCTGTTAATTCCTTTTGATAAGGAGGATTTTAACTAAATGAACAAATGTTAGTTTTTTTGTGTTTTGGGGCGGTTTGAGGTTCAATGGGGGTGGACGGTCGATAGATCGTAAAATTTAGAAAAGTCAGAAAAATCCCAAAAAGGTGAAAGACGCAGAAAATTGCAGGTAGGCATAGAAGGAGATTGACTGTCTTGTTTCATGTGTATCGTGAGTTTCGTAAGTCCGTTTGATGTGTCGTTACTTGCGTTAGAAAGCTAACGCAATATTTATTTTAAAATGGGAAAGTTAGGTCTATGAACGCTACAACAGTAGCAGTCCTCTAGTTTTTATACTTGAGGCATATGCAAACTTTAGTCATGCGTTGGTAATCTTGTTTCACGCATAACTTGAGTTTCGTAAGTCTGTTTGAGGTGCGATTAGTTGAGTTAGAAAGAGGATTCAACGATCTTTTAGATTGAAGAGTTTCATAATTTTATCATAAGTCTATAGTTTTTTGTTCTATTTTGAAGTTAGACAAAACATTCTGCATGGTGTGAGTACCAACTTTTGTTGTTTGATTAAACTAAATCAATTAGGGAATTAAGTCTTGAAATAAATATCATAGTTTTAAAATAGACTCTCTAAGCTTTCCAGAACATATTTATTTGCTTGACTTCGACTCTGTTTGATTTTTTTTAATAATTATTCGAATCTAATGTGTGACTAGTAGTAAACATGATTTTGGGGATGTTTTGATGAGTTATTAAGTTAAATTCGTTATATTTTAGAGTTGATTTGGATTAAGAGATATGAGTTAGATATAATTAGATTTATTCCTGAAATGTTTAGAGTAATAATTTTATGTTACATTGAAAACTATTAAGTTTTGCCAATAGAATTTCTCAGTTTTCATAATCACATCAAAATATATTTAAATTAAAGAAAAAGGTAACTCAAGTAAAATCATAGGAAGGCGAGAGCTGTTGGAGCCTTTAGAGTAATAAAGAAAATTTGATTATATTTATATATAACTTTAATTTAATTTGTTAATATATTTTAGAGTCAAATTGAATTAAGAAGGTTAATCTTGAGTTGTTTGATGAATTTAGCGTCTTTTGAGAAGTTTGAGTTGGAATCGAAAGTATATGACTCTTTAGAGTAATTTTGAGTCATATTATTACTTGTTTAAGATCGTCAAGCTAAGAGAGTTATAATTTGAATTATTGAGTAGTTTAGAGTAAAGTTATTAAATAATTGAGAGATAAACTTGAGAACTTTGATGAGTTATGAGTTGACCCTGTTGAAGGTGAGAGTTGCATAATATTATGGTTTCCTTGTTGATGGGCTTATATTAGTTATAATATGATCAGTTGTAGAATATACTATTACCCTATTGGTGAGTATATTTATTGAGAAATAACATGTTTATCTTGTTGATGAGTAATATTGAGCATGTATAATTTTTTTTCCTTGTTAGTGGATTTAGATGCGTAATAATATGTATTATTTCGTTGATGGTCATTGTTGAACATATATGTTGAAAAATTACCTTGTTGATGAGTAATATTAAATAAAAATATAACTATATGTATGTGTTGAGCTGTTAATACATGTATATGTGTATATTGTTAAGGTGATTAGTTCAAATGAGGAACTACAATGGCGGCCTGTTATTATTGTAGTTTCAGCTCAGATGAGGAACCGTTTGTTGAGTAGCATATTAATGTTGTCAGTTGTATGTCATGTATCATATTCATTGGTGGTCTCAGATTCCTTAGTGGAATCGTTGATTCCAATGAGGAACCAGAGATGGGCCTCAGTTTCATTGTTGGAATCATTAGTTTAGATGAGAAACTAGAGACGTGAATCAATCAATATCAAAACTCTAAAAATCCTAAAATTTGGTACTACATGCGTGTTGAGTTAGGAACAATGAGTCACATTGCATTATATAAAGTTACATATGTAATTTTTATATGTTGCGCGTTATTGTTAGTGATTGTTGAATATTGATGTTGAACTATCATAATTGTTTACATACACCACTATTACTATAAATAATTTTTCACCCCTTTTTGTTTGTTTGTGTGGCTTGTTGTACAAATGGTACATATACCCAGGTAGAGGAGTACTAGATGCTACTATATGGAAGGATTAACGTAGATGCATACTTGTTTTATTTATCATTTTGAGTTGACTTTGTATTTATGAATTTTGCTATGATATTTTAACATCAGGGTGGAGTTTCCGTTGTTTGATGTTTCTTGAGAGTTTTGTTGGATTTATTTTTTTATGATGGAACTAAGTTACTTATTAAAAGTATGAGATATTTTGTTGAGTTGTTGATGGTTTTAATTTTCATTGCTTAATTTTAAGTTTAGAAGGATGTTTATGAGGAATATGTGACACCCTATAATAATTTTAAAAGAATTAAATTGCATGAATTTTTAAAATATGTATTTTTGGGGTTAGGGTGTTACAATCAACACACACAGAGCTGTAAGAACCAAAAAAATTGAATAATTATAAAATAAAAGCATTCAAATAATATCAAACACTTATATGATTCAACCTATTACAATTAAGTTCATATCTAAATACCTAATTAAAACTAGCTTAGCTACTTACAGTTAAAAAAAGAACTACCTTGAATTGATAAGAAGAATTCATGAAAATCAATGGAAAATAAGGTCTCCAATAACTCCAAAGCTCTCCCAAATCGTAATAAAGTACTCCTTTCCATCACTTTCTTGCATAGAATTGAGAATCCTAAAATAGTACTCAACTTTTTCTATTTAAAGTTGCAAAGGTGTGTCAGGATTTCGTTACATGGCAGTCACATTAGCTTGCATCTCGATCGCGATATTGTTGCATCGCGCCAACAATGAGAGTATTGAAGTCACAAGAAATCTAGTGAAAAAACTTATTTTTCCTTCCTTTTTTCTCTTATTTTTTCGAAGTCCTAACTTTCTACCTCTTGGCAATTTTGCTCACACCTTTATCATTTTTGCTTGGTTTTTTCTCATAATTCCATCGATTCTGCCGAAAGTACTTACAAATATTATGTAATGACAGAGTTTCATTATCCTACTTGTTAAGGTGTTTGTTATGAGGTGTTGCTTGGTGACTTTGAACAACTTCCTTTGCTTTTAAAGGTTTATGGACCACTACTCCATTGTTGATAGTCATCTGCATTTCCCCTAAGGAATGTTCCTCCAGCATTGAGTTTCCAGTTGACTATTCTTCAAGTTTGAAGTCAACGCGTTTCAATATTTTTCGTGATTAGGACACCATGTGGTAACCACGAAATCACCTTTATCCAATTTGCATAAGATTGAACTTTTTGAGATAAGAATGTGAATTTCCACATAGTGTAAGAGATGAATATTTGGACACACATAGCCCTTAGTGAAGGGAGTAGGAATACAATCATTTGGATTTGACAAAAAAGAGAGAAAAATAACATCAAAATTAAATTATTCACCTGTCTCTATATCATCAAGCTTGTATAGCTCAATAGTGGAAACCTCGTAGCCGGTGGCCTAAAGGATTACAGGTAGGCTCAAATACATTCTTAAGAATTGTGGCTGCGTCTAACTCAACCTTATCTAACCGAATTTTAAGGTGAGTGACTCCCTTCTATATAAACTTTTTTAAGGCTCTATCTTTAACCATTAACGAACTTGGGAATTTTGCAAAACATACCTAATGCCCAACACTATTGGTCTTGGTGCATGGATATAAATGGTGGGTGGCCCATGGTTCGATCAATAGACTTTGATACCAACTTAAAAATTATAGTGGAGCATAACTCAATCTTACAAAACCGACTTGTAGAATGAAGATTGCTCCCTCTTATAAACACATGTTGATATACCATATCCTTTTCAATGTGAGACTCTTCAATATTCCTCCTCAGTCCAGGATTTGCCATCTGTTGCATGGATATAAATGATATGTGGCCCAGAAGCAAAAGCCTAATAGTAGGGGCAACAAATCTTGGATATGCTCTGATACCATCTTATGAATTGTACTTGTGTCTAACTCAACCTTACAAAACTGACTTTTAAGGTGGTAGTCGCCTCTCTATATAAACTCTTTCAAGGCTCTATCTATAACCAATGACATACTTGAGATTTTCCTAATACACCCCTTTCACGCCCATCACTATTATGTTTGAGCTAGCGTAAATATAAATAGTGGATGGCCCTGATGTGAATGATTGACTCTGATACCATCTTAAGAATTATGGTTGAATCTCACTCAACCTTACAAAACTGATTTATGGGTGAAAATTACGTCCATTTATAAAAACAAGTTGAAAGCGTATCATTTTCAATGTGAAACTCTTTGACATATTTAAACTTAAACAACTTAAACATAATCTTTAAGATTGTTATAAGTGTTTAACTAGATTAAACTTTTGGTATGACTAATATATACTGTAATGGATAAATTTAACCTCAAAATTAATTTGTTTGGTGAATTTTATAATATAAATATTTTTATCCTAATACTTTAGTTCTTTGATCCAATCATGACTTTCTTTTTCCACTCTCTATTTTTCTCCTAATTTAATTTGTTCTTTCTTATGTTTTTTTAAAATTCCAAATACAAAAGTATTTGGTCCAACAATGAAATTTTCATATATAATTTTTTTTTCGTAATCATTAATTTATCAATCAAGCTCAAATCAAAAATCAAGCGAACCATAAATAAACTATTGAATTTTTATAGTTATTATATTAAAAAATAAAACCATAAATTATGAAGGAAGTTATCATGTAGCCGATAAATAATGAGATAAAAAGTACTTTCTCCGTCCCACAATGAATGACCCAGCACACCATTTCACATAGATTAAGAAAAGTGTAAAAAAGTAAGAGAGAATGTTGTTTTTACTATAGTACCCTTATCATGTATTGGGAATGGTGAACTTTTAATTAATTAGAGGGTAAAATTGGAAAAAGTGTATTGGAAATTGAAATAGGTCACTCATTTTGGGACATCATATTATTTCAAATGGGTCACTCATTGCGGGACGGAGGGAGTAATTGTTATTATATTTAAAAAACAAAGTCTTAATTGACACATGTCATGCATAATACCATATTAAAATTTAAGATTAATATGCACACAAAAAATTAAGATTAATAAGTAAAAGAGTAAGTGGGCCAATGAGTTGTAGTCGATCTCACTTATAAATCATTAAATATAATTGTATTACGTTTGCATGTGGCTCTTTTAAAGTCAAAAAAAGTACAAAGATCCTATATGAATAAACTAAATTATATTATGCGTGTATATGACTCTAAATCTCCAACAAAAAGCAATAATTCAGATTGAAAGGTATAGTCCCAACACACATGCCAAATAAGAAAGTTCGTGCCAAATTTCAAAAAAGTTTTTCCTCTGAGCAATTCATAATTTCTGTTTTTGTTCCTTCAAATTATGGTGGGGACCATAATATAGTCTTGAGACATACTACTACTACTAGTTGTCTTTGTTCATGGACCATTTAACTTTGATATTAGTGTACACCAAAATGCTAAGTGGCCGATATATTAGACTTTCTTTTCATAGGTAGGGACTCATCTACTTCTCACCTTTGCATTCTTTTTGGACATTAATCAACAATCTTATCACCATGATTGAGGATTGGGTTTAAATAGAGGTGACAAACACCATGATTGGAAATTTGTTTTAAATAGAACTGAAAAATAGATATGTCAGTTCTGTTTAAGTTCGTTTATAAAATATTTATATAAAAATAAAAAGCGAACATAATTGAGGGTGTAGGTTTTATTCTGATCTATCCTAAAAAGAATGAAAACGGAGGGACATGCAAGTCTTGTATTCTTAAAATTTAAAATTTACAAAAATTCTTTTTAATATCTACGTCTGCAAAAGATTTTAAAACGGAACAGAGTTCAACAGACAAATTAGATAGTGTAAACTTAAAATATTTATTCATGTCATAAAATATACGAAGAAAATAAAAATGTTATGTAAGTCTGATCCATTTTGCTACCACTACATTTAACCGATAGAAAATATAAAGGTGTGCAATGTATTTGAACACTCCAAATGAGAGGTAATGAAACATAGATAGACTTGATTTAGAAAGAGATTATCAAGGGTTGGATAACTAATTATTAAGAAATTAAGGAAGTTTAAAGCAAATGGATAGTAAGTACACGCATGCTAAATAGTTGATGTCAGAATTCATTTTATCATGTAAGATATCATCTGATATGTTTGTGGTACATATGAGTGGCTGATCAGTTTCCTTTTAATCACTTTGTCATGAAATGGATGTTCGATTGGACAGATGCATGCCCATTTTTTGACTTATTTAGAATGGGCCACTAATCATGGTTGTAACATGATTCAATTTTAAGCTGGCATGTGGAATATTATATAACATTTAGTTGTGAGGATGGGTCTCTATCTAAACAATAATACTCTTATGTCTCTTTATATTTTATGACATTTTTATTTTTTTAAATGGTACTTTCTCTTTCTCATAATAAGAGTTTCATTTGTACTTTTTACATGTCTCAAAATAAATATTTCTTTCGAATACTAATACAACATTTATTATTTTTGTCCACTACTATATCCCTATTTATTAACTTTCACGTTTTACAACTACTCTACTTCTTATAATAAATAAGGATATTATAGTAAATGATACTAATTTTATTATTAAAATCAACACATCTAATCATTTTCTTAAGAATCGCACAGAGCTCAAATAACACACTTATTATGAGACGGATGGAGTACTAATATAGTTATTAGTAGGCATGACAAGAAAATTCAGACCAATCCACTACCGCCTAAAATTAACGGGGAAATTTCGATTTTACTGAATATTGGTGCAGGTGCGGTAAAAATCCAATTCTTATTTATGAGGCGGGTGTGAATGCTAATACCCACCCTACATCCACCCCTTCTTATTCCAGTCTAATAAATTTACTTTAACGTCCTTATTTTAAAATATTTTAAAATATTGTAAGATATTGTTTATTCTTTTCAATACTACAAAAAACTCTTTTAACTTAGCACGCAAAGTTGATATAACATCGGTTACAAATGCGAAATAATGAATGACGGTATGATAATTTACTATTTAACCCCTCGGTTTTTGGATAACCGAGGGCATAGTTGCAATGGTCGATGATTCGATTTCCAACTATAGCTTTTTTCATACTTTCAAAACTAGTGCCTCATACCTCTCGATTTATGACCAAAATTCAGGGGAAAGAAAAATATTTTATTTAAATAAAAAAAATTACATTATTTACATAGAACATTAATAAATTAATTTGTTTACAAAGAATATTAATTGTTTACACAGAATATTAAAGTAAAAATGTAAAACAAATTTTGATTCCAAATCATCGTCATTACTGTCAGTGAAGATAAGATGTTGGATCCAATAACATATAATATATTTATATAAAACTGTATGTGTATATGTTTAAAATACGTGAAGGTCACAAGTTCGATTCTTGGGTATCACAACTTATAATTTTATTTTATGAAAAAGAACTCTAAAATCGGTCTCTAAGATTCTTCAGCTTTGAAGCACAGTACTTTTCATCTTCGGTTTTTATTCTTTTTTTTTTTTCTGGGTTTATGTTGCTTTCTTCATATTACGTTCATGTTGTATATGCTCAAGTCAGTATGAGAGTGCATGTTTCATATGCTTTAGGTTTAGATTTGCATATGCATGTGCTTTAGGTTTAGATTTGCTTATGCATATGCTTTAGTTTTTGGATTATATTTTGGTGTGTCATTCACATTATTATTCGTGTATAAATTTCAGAAGTTGTTATGGATTGTAGTTGGATGAAAGCCGATATATTAGGTCCAATTTATGAGAAAGGAGTTCTTGAATTCCTTGAATACGCCGATAAAAATATTCCCGACAATAATGGCATCTTTTATTGTCCTTGTGTTGCTTAGCGAATATCAATAAAGGTACAAAGGAAAAAATATTCCATCACCTTTGTTGTGATGGTATATGTCAAAATTATATAATATGGACGTGGCACGTTGATTTGGATAAAGAGGGAAGTCGGACGTGACAAAGTCAAAGAGTAGATGAAGATGAATATATGGATGATCGACTAGAGGATATGTTTCGTGATATTGGGGAATCTTCTTTTAATAATGCTCATATTTATGATACTTTATGTAGTGATAAAGACATCCCTTTATATAAGGGATCAACAATTTTTTTACACAATTTTCGACGGTGTTAAAGTTGTTTAATCTGAAGGAAAAATATGGATGGTCAGATAAAAGTTTCACGAAATTAATTAATTTGCTAAAGCAAATGTTACCAGAAGATAACAAATTGTTGTATCGTTGCTATGAGGCCAAGAAGATATTGTGTCCAATGGGTTTGGAGTATATCAAAATACATGCTTGCCCTAATTATTGCATATTATACAAGAAAAGTATGAATACTTGTATTAATGTTTGAAATGTGGTGTGTCGCGTTACAAGCTGAAGGCTAACAATGGTGATGACAATGACTATGACAATGTTAGTAGGAAGTATCCGCTTGCTAAAGTGTTAAGGTACTTGTCAATAATTTCAAGATTTAAAAGACTTTTTGCTAATTCAAATGAAACAAAGAATCTTAGATGGCATGGAGATGAAAGGAATCGTGATGGAAACATTTGCCATGTAGCTGATTCGTTGCAATGGAAGAAATTTGATTCGCTGTTTCCGGATTTTGGAGTTAATTGGTTTAAGATCTCATTATTGTCATGTATTGATGCAACAACTTCTACCAATGGCTATCCATGGGATCCTACCAAAAAATTTGAGAGTAACTATAACGAGACTGTGCTTATTCTTTAATTCCATATGTAAAATAGAGTGATATATGAATATCTTTAAAGGATATACGAGGAATCATCACCGACCGAAAGCTTTGATTGTTGAAAGGTACATCATAGAAGAAGTTGTTGAGTTTTGTACAAATTATTTGTCGGAAGCATATTCTATAGGAATTCCAAGTCTCGTCATGCTGACACAGACGAAAGTGGTATTCAAGGTTTAAATGTTAAGTCAATGGATCAGGATGTAAGAATCATAAATACAACTACACGCTACATAATAACGTATGGGCCTGCATGATTATATATCATTCCTAACCGTTGTTGTTTGCCTTTTCTGTAGTAGTGCCAATAATAGAGTATTACAAACAAAAACAAAAGACTCAATGGAAACAATAAAATAAAAAACTAAATTCCTCAAGGTTTGAGTCTTTAAATGATGAAAAACCTCTCCTTAGATAGCAATAACATCCAGCGGAAAATCCTTGTAGGGTTGTGACATAAAAGCCAATTATGAATCTTGAAGAAATCAAATCCAATTAAATATTTATATAAAATAAATAAGAATTACAATATCTTTAACAAACGAATTCAGAATAAAATATTTTTCCAAAAAGTGCATTATTATTCAATTTCAAATTAATCTCAAAAAGAAAACAAATCTTTAACCAAAAGTGATGAAGCGATAATCAAACAAGACATGTATACGCGCAAAACATAAACCAAAATATAATGTCTCACATTTTGTCAGAACATCTTGCTTAACAAGTTGACTACAAAAATTTGTCAATCATGTGTAATAACAAACTCCCCCTTTGACTATTTTTTAGGCAAATTAATAACAGGCAAGCTGTTATAGACAGGCTTACACACGATCTTCCAAATGAGATCACATGATCACAAATATGTCAGAGATCACATCAAGATGCATAATAAAGCATTTTTGGCAGCTTGATCAGATCACAATGAAAGAAAAACAAAAACCATCAAAGATCACTATAGATAACATAACCATAAGATTTAGAAAAAAGAATGTGTTATTCTCCCCCTATTTTCCTCAAAAGGGAAAAATATAGGTGACCAGTGTCAGCCACACATAGGCATACAAAACATATAGAATATCTAGCCACCTTTGGGAATTAAACATTCATAGATAACATAATATCCAACCTTACAAAGGCATAAATCTTCAACAAAATCAGAGAATTTAGAAAAAAATAGCAAAACAAAAAAGTCACATAAACCATCAACATATTACTAAGAAAGGGAATATGAGTCATCATTGGAGGTGGTATCATACTTAGCACCTTCATACTCATCATAACTAGACATGTCTTCATCTTCAGCCAATGTCATATCATATTTCTTAACATATAGCACAAAATCTTGAGAAGATGAAGCACCTGTAGTTTGCAAACTTAGCATTGGAATTATCCCTTCAAACACACTCTTTCTTGTAGTTGATGTGGCTATGATTTCTTGTAACGCGTTGGCTTCTTGCATAAGGTCCTTGAGGAGGTAGCTTCTTACAGTCCCAAACATGGGCGATGCATCAATCATGTTCTCATCAATAGCTAAATTAGATTCATCAATACCCAAAATATTGGGAAGAACAATGCTAAGGACATGTTTCCCAACAAATAACATAATTGAAATGTATCAAACTAGAGGCAACACCTACTTCATCCTCAACTCTCATGTTATCACTCTTTTGGTTAATTAAAATACCAATAATCAAATATGGGAATCCAATAGGAAGTGGAAAGTGCAATCATGGTATTGTATGGTATCGCTTATTTGTTTTGATGTTTTTGTCAATTCGATATAGTTGTTTTAGTACTTGCATATTTGTAATTAAATTTTATAATCGTGTGCTTGTACTCTATTCATATTTCATTTGTATTTGTAATTGCTTCGGCTATTTTATTTTTATATCACAAAGAACCTGCCTTGCTAAATCTAATAAGAGTCTTTGATCCTTAATAATAGTTCGTTTTAGCCCACTAGTTACTACTTTCTCGTTTCATCAGGCGTAGATTAAATCACAAGTTAGAATTGTTAAAATTGGATTTTTGGTTGTTTGATTCTAATCAAACATGAAACATGATTCGAATCAGAAGTTGTGTGAAAATTGTGAATTGCCTCTAGAACATTTGATTCGAATCACAACTTCATGTGATATGAATCAAGTGTAAAAATTGATTGAATCAACTGATTCCATGAAGCTATATTTGGACTCTCCTGAAATTGATTTGAATCATAATTTCTACTAGATTTAAATCAAAGCTTTACGAGACCCATTTTCCGTCTTTGACTTAAATAGTTGTTTCTTTGGTGAAAGCAACAAGTGAGTGAAACGTATGGGTAAAACCTATAGAGACAAAATGTGATTTTGTCTTCTCTTCTTTGTGTGTCTATACCCATATCCATTAATCTTTCTCTTCTTCTCTAGAATAACTTCTTGATTATGAATTCATGTCAGTTTCATTATCTTTTTTGTTGCATCTTGTTCTTATGCAATTTGTTGTTGTTTTTAGTGAATTAGAGAGAGTTAATTAATTTTGTTGTGTTGTTCATGATTAATCAAGCTCTTGATAACAATCAATAACCAGGACCCATTTACCTAGAAATTTGAGAGAACCTTGTGTGTGTATTCTTCACTCACATTTATATAAACCCCTAACTAATAACTTATGATTTTAGAGTGATTGTGAGATATTTTGGCACTATTCATTGTCTTCATCCTTAGTCCTTTCCATTAATAAGGACTTAATGTTTTTGTGTGAAGTTTTTTGTTTGTTATAGATGAAAATATCATTTATTTAATGCAGTTTGGTCTTTTGTTGTTATTCATTAATAAGAGAGTTTCATTATACTCCAAGGAAGACTTTGGCGAGATCAAGTATCAAGTGTTCTTAAGGCGGAGATGGAAGTTATCCATCTTTGGTGGAGTTGGAGAAAGATTACTCGCAGAAAAAGATGGCAGTTATCCAATAGACGCTTAGCTAATGGTAATTGCTCAGATAAAAAATTGATGTGACCAGGTGGATTGCCACATATGAATACTTGGAGAAGGTTATTGTGGATAGAAATGTTATTGGATCAAGATCTTTTAGAGATATTTTTTTTGTTAGCAGTTGAGTGTCTGCATTAATAGAGAGAATTATCGTTTGATAGTTCATTGTAACTAAAATGTTTGTAATCAAATTTATCAAAATAGTGGAAGACTGTGATTATTTTCCAATAGTTTTCAACACCATTGAAGAGTGGAATAGGCAAAGCGAGGACGAATGTCAAACCACTATATATCCCAGTGTATCTTTTCTTCTTCCCTTGTCTCTTTTTAATTTTATAGTATTCATTAATTTTGTTATTGCATTAGTGCATTATTACATTGATTGTATGTCATATAAGATATACTTTTCTCATAGATATTTAATGTATAGTCTTTGGTCTGTGTTGCATCAATCTTGTTCAAGTATTATGAATCCAATTATATCTTGATAGAACATCAATGTAAAGAGTTTTGAAATAGCTTTGTTTAAAGCAACTTTGGTTATCTTGTGATTGATTTGCATTAGAAGCAATCAATTACTTAGTAATATTGTGTATTATTTCATTTGGTTTAGTTTATTGAGATGCTTTCAAGCTCTCTTGTTTTTGTGTTTTGCTTCCGCGCCTTTTAAAATCTCCAATTTCGTATATGGGACATAAAATACTTCAAAATTGTATATTCAACCCTCCTCTTTCTAGACCTCTTTGTGTCCATATTCTCACCCAACAATTGATATCAGATGGGGCTTTTGATCCAAGTCTTGTAATTCCAAGAGTTAAGGATATAGTTCCTTCGATCCTAGACGAGATTTTCTAATAATTTAGAATCTTATTCAATTCAATCAATTCCAATGAAACTACATTGATTTACTAATGTCTGATTATTCGTTGCAATGATTACATAGATTAATTAGAAGTAAAACTTTAATCGTATATTCTTCAAACATTAATTGTATTTAAGATATTCTCTAAGTTTTGATTCATCCAGGATTGAACTGATAACATTTTGAGGTATGTGCAGTATGTAATTGACATTATGTCTTAAAGGTTGTTCTGGATTGATTCTAAGTGAAGATAGAAGTGCATTCACACTATAATATGCCGAAAGTTTTATGAGATAAAATAAGGAAACAAAAGCATCTTCTAAGTGACTTATTCTTCTAAGGTTGTTGTATAAAGAAGATGAAGGTAGTTTTATGGCTATTGGAAATGATTCTCCGAAGTTTCAACAATTACAAAATATTCAAGGATAAAAGTATTCTCTTTGAAGTGTAATCAATCATTAAAGAGTTAAATCAGTTATTCGTGATTGAAAAGCTGTATCAATCAATGATAATTAAACTATTATCGTTCAAAGTTCATCTGAAGCCTTATGAAGGAGATTCTGATAGTATTATTCGTACATGAAAAATGAGATTATATCCAATTAGTATATGTCTGTTCGTATTTTACAACTTATGATATTCTTATTGTTGATGACTAATCATTCTCGTGAGCAGCAAGTTAAGCCTAGATTGTCAAAATTTGTATGATCGTTTTAACCTCCTTTATTTCTTTTGTGTATGAATGATTGTAATTATTCAAATTGCCTAAATATGTTGTGTGATTAAAATATGTATGTATGTGTATGTGATGTGTTTGTGCATTTCATGCCTTAATCATTAAATCTTCAATGCATCGGTTTAAATCTTATTTCGTCTATTCGTTGCACTATTCATGCCTTCATGCATCATCATTCAATTTTGTACATTATATATATATATATATATATATATATATATATATATATATATATATATATATATATTTATATTTTGCATTCACATCAATGCATATTGCTTTAAAAATAACTTTAAGCATTTGCATTAAAATGACTCTAGTTCTTTGCATTCATTCATGTCATTAAAATTTATTTTTCTTATTTGCAATAAAAATGTTTTCCATCATTAAAAATTAATTTAAATTGAAAAATATCATTTTAACAAGTTTTTTTCTTCAAAAATGGAGCCTGTGAATCGAATTTGGACATTTTGCCTATGCATTTGATTCGAATCAAATTTTTGAGACCTGTAATCAATTGTGGTTTCTCGTTTTGATTCAGATCAAATATTGCACTTGATTCGAATCAAAGTGCTTCTTCCTTAAAAAATAAAACCTATGATTCAAATAAATTTTTACACATGTTTCGAATCACATTTGAAGGGTCACACTCATTTTGAAATTTTATTCATTTTTTCCTTTTATTTTCTTAAACATTTCCATTTCAAGCATCCAAAACCCTTTCGGGAAGAAATCATCAAATCTTCATATCATCATTATCACTTCATTTCTTAAAACCCATTATCTCAACATCATCAATGGCATCTCACAATCCTCTGAAGAGCTTCTCTGAAAAGCAACATGGCAAGAGACCTATGTCTTAATCAACTCCATCCTGTCCTCCTGCTCAACTTCCAAAGAGAGCAAGGACCTAGGTTCGAGCGGGCAAAGTAACACATGATGCAAGAATATAGAAGAAAATTGCTAAGAGGCAAACTACTAAAGCTCCACGTAATAAGGAAACCAAAGAATTGGGGCAAAACTAATGATAATGATCTTTACTTGATATGGGATCTTCTTTCAAATAATGGATTTGATTAGGTAATCTTCGTCATTGAAAGGATGATTCATTGATGGGATAACCCGAAAAGACCACTATTTTTCTCTTCATTTGTAAAGTTGATCCTTGAGATAAATGGGATCATATCCAAAGAAGAAGATTTGAATGAAGTTCCAAATATCTTGGATTATGGTGGTGTTTATAAAATGAGATCTTACAAGGAATATGATGGCGACTAATACTACCTTGAAGAATCTGGCCGGAAGGTATATGATGACAAGGTTGTGGAGCCTACTAAGTATTCATCTGTTGAGTATACTAGTTCTTCTTCTTCTGGTTCACTTTCTTCTGGTTTGAAATCCTACCTTGATGAGTTGGTTGGGAGGATTTTAGCTAACAACTAGGTTAGGGAAGAAAGGATTATGGCACAAAATGAGAGTGTGGCTAAGGAAAGTGAAGAAAGTTGGGTAAAGCTGAAGAGCGAGTTGTAGGCAGAGGTTAAAGGTTCAAAAGCGTGAGTGATTGCTCAAGTGGATTTTGTTAGAGAAGTTTTTGATCATATGGCCAAAACTAATGTTATCCTTGATATTGGTGCTTAAGATATTAATGTTGATCCTTCTGTTCCAGATGCTTCTATGTTACCTTCTAATGTTTTTTGCATTTCAATGATTTTCACTTTTATCATTTTTCATGCATAGCATAACATTTTCTAGATATTTATGTCATTTTGAGTGACTATATATTTTGTAATCTCTGACTATATCTTGGATTATGTATGCGATAACGAGTTTTGGTTAAGTATGTATGAAATCTATGTTATTCATTTTTATGATATATGTTTCTTCATTTTATTCTTAAAATTGCATATTTGTGATAATTAAATTCATATGTGATTTATTTGGTTCTTGTTTAGTTCACTAAGTATGAAATTCTATATTTTATTTTTATTCTATCTTGGATTCACCTAGTTGCATGTTTTTCTCTCTATCTTTCCTCTCTTTTTTATATTTGTCAAAGCGGGGAAGGAATCGAGATATTATAAATATTCACAAGCATTAAGTTTTTAATGCAGGGGAGCTTTATAGATTTTACAACTTAACTGAAGCAATGCACACTAGTTCATTGGATTGATTTCATCCGACAAATTCCAAATAACGCCTTGAATAATTAATCAACAATGATATCTCAAATTCGCCAAACATCATAAAGGACAAGACTGAAAGTGCAATCAATGTATCGTATGATATCGCTTATTTGTTTTGATATTTTTTGTCAATTTGATATAGTTGTTTAGTACTTGCATATTTGTAATTTGATTCTATAATCATGTGTTTGTACTCTGTTTGTATTTAATATGCATTGTAATCACTTCAGCTATTGTATTGTTGTATCACTAAGAACCCTTATTGCTTAATATAATAAGAGTGTTTGATCCTTGATAATATATTTTTTTAGCCTAGATGGTTGCTAAAAAAAATATGTTTCAACTCAGAAGCTATGTGAAAATTGGGAATTTCCGTTTAACCTTTTTGATTCGAATCACAAAATAAACAGGTTTCGTATCATAACCTTATGTGATCTGAACCAAGGGTAAAAATTGATTTGAATCAACTGATTCTATGAAACTATATTTGGGATATGCTTAAATTAATTTGAATTAAAATTTCTACTTGGCTTGAATCAAAGATTTACAAGACCCATTTCCCATTCTTGATTTAAATAGTTGTTTCTTTGGTGAAAACAATAAGTGAGTGAAACACATGGGTAAAATCCATAGAGACAGAGAGTGATTTTTCTTGTCTTATTAGTGTGTCTGTACACATCACCGCGAATCTTTCTCTTATTATCTAGAACAACTTCTTGCTTATGAATTCATGTCAGTTTCATTATATTTATTGTTGCATCTTGTTATTGTGCAATTTATTATTGTTTTGAGTGAATTAGAGAGAGAGAGAGAGAGAGAGAGAGATAGAGAGAGATTTGATTAATCTTGATGTGTTGTTTATGATTAATGAAGCTCGTAATAACAATCAAGAACTAAGACCCATTTACCTAGATATCTGAGAGAACCTTGTGTGTGTTCTTTATTCACATTCATCAAAACCCTTGACTAACACCTCGTGCTTTTATAGTAATTGTAAGATATTGTGACACTGTTCATCGTCTTCATCCTAGGTATTTTTTCCATTAATGAGACTTTCATATCTAGATTGAGTGTTTAGGGAGACTAGTGGTACATTAGGCTATATAATGTTTTTTTAGTGTGAAGTTTGTTGCTTATTATAGGTAAAATTCTGATGTTTAGATCAAATATGTCCTAAGAGATGTCGAGACAATGATCTCTGCATAGAACATCTTTCTTGACATGTCTTCTCAAATATCTGCATAGGACATCTTTCTTGACATAAACCAAATCTAACAGATCTAGCTGTAATCATAATAGACGCGATGTCGAATGAAATCTGCATAGGACATCTTTCTTGACATGTCTTCTTTAGTTGAAGTGCATAGAACATCTTTGTTCAACATGTTCCCATAACTTAGTTTTACCAAACATAATGTCAATCAAAAGACAGAGAATTAACAATCTCCCCCTTTCGCTTATTTCATAACAGACATGATTAAAGATGGAGAAAAACACAATAAAGGGGGGTTTGAATTGGGTTTTTCAGTAATATTTCCCTTCATTGATCTTTCGCGCGGAAGCTCAAATCATTGATGTTTTCAATTCATATTTATTAGAGGCTTAGTGTTTATCGGAAGCATTTTGACTTCTTTGAAATCTAAGTCTTATCATGGCTTCTACTAATTAAAAAGTAATGAACAGAAGTAAATGACACCCGATATATCCTGGTTCAATTGAGAAATTCTCAAGCTAATCCAGTCCATGTAACACCCTTCTAAGACCCCGCGGCAATTAAATAAATATTTCAGAGTAACATGAAACATGGGTGCCACAATTCATATTTAAAAACAAATGTCATATGCCATTGTCATGCATTCACTGAGGAAAATTCATCATAATACATAATAACTCATGTTAACACAGCGGAAAATCAGTCATACGGATAAGTTCAACATCTTTGAAAGTATATCCCTCAAAACATCAAAATAAAACAAAATAGAGTCATAAAACATAAACTCAAAAATCGTGTTCCCCAATGTTACAATATCAGAGCATGACACCTGACACTAAACTAAAACGCACTGACCCATGAGCTAATCCTCACCAAGTCGAAAAGCCGCTATCCTCAATCTGAAAATGACAACATGTAAGGGTGAGTCTCATCACAATTAACAAATATTATTACATCATAAATAATAACATATCATAGTTATATCATTCACCCAATTGTATTATATTCAGACAATTCAACAAACACACAACCAACACATCATCAATTCATAACACTGAAACACATTCAATCATGTTATGAAAATCATGCATATGAATGAACTGACACTATGCATGTGGTACCAATTATCATCAATGGGAATAACCCACCGACCAATCAAACATCATCAAGATACGGCCCTGCCAGCACAAATTTTGCACAATGGGAATTATGCCCTTAACTGAATCCACAACATCATCTAGATTCAGCCCTCAACATATGCTTATGAATGAATGCAAATATATACAACATACTCATAACATCGTTGATCCGATGAACATCGTCGTCTCATCTCCTACCATCATCATCATCATCAAGCATGTTCACACACACACACACACACACACACACACACACACACACACACACACACACACACACACATATATATATATATATTAGCACCATTCAAATACCATCCAATCATCATCATCATCACAAAACCAATAAATCATCACATAATTATTACTTCAAACATAACATGTATTATCACATCTCATCACCTATATGCATAATACATCATTCATCAAGCAATAAAATCATGATTCAAAAATAATTGAAATTTACACCTCATTTCATCATTTAACCACAGAGGTTATTTCATGAGGTCCATCATACTCAAAACGGCACTCAAAACAGGCCAACGGTTCAAAAGATACGTTATTTCAAAGTTTGGAAAAATTTTTGCACAGCAGGGTCCGCTCAGCGGCCTACCAGCGACTCGTGACAGAAGCGAACTATGTTGGGACCTCCCCTTAATGGACTAGCTCTGCTTAGCGGGCCCTTTTATTTTTCTGAAAACAATCAGCATCCGTTTAGCGAGCCTAGCTCCGCTTAGCAGACGTGCGATTTTGCAGATTCGCAGGTCTGCGACAGACCCTGCGATCTCACACATCCTAAGTCCAAAATCGATTCTAAACATCATATACAGATAAATAATCATCAATTTCATCGTCATACATCATCATACATCAAAACAACATATTGTTAACCAATAATCTATGCAATTTCATTAATTATAACATCCCTAAACCTAACATACAATCCAATTGACCTAGATAATATCCCTAATCAATGTTATCATCCAAAACACGATAATAAGTGTTAACCGGAGAGTCCCCCCTTACCTTAGTAAAAAATTCTTGATTGGTCTCTCCCTCTACTGCTCCTCTTTCACGTTCTTGAGTTCCATATTCTTCAGTATTTTCACGTTCTATCCTTCTCTCCAATTTCCTTATTATTTTATGAGAATAACATTATAATTAGTAATGGGCTTTACTAACTTAACACCTCCTTCTTACTAACATCACACATGGCCCAATGCCATAAACCATTCTTTACCAATTTATTTTCATAAAACCAAAATAATTCTAATTATTAATTCAATTTCCAATTAAATTAAAAATTAAAATATACGGGTGTTACAGTCCACCCTTCAGAGGTGATTTCGCCTTGAACTCAAGGTCTTAATCTACTATAACCAAACTGATTACAATTGCATAGGAAACCTCTAGTGACTAACAATCTTGCATAGGCAACCGCCGGTGACTGATAATATAATGCACAAGCTACCCGCAAGTGTCTAACTACGGCGAAATGAACTGTTTCGTGATCTCAACAGATATAACGTTCATTTACCTCATTAGAGTCTTGAACTTCACTCGGTCTTCTAAGAGGATTTTCACAATGACTAACTGCCATTGTCTTATTGAGCTTCCGATCTTCACATGATCTCTCAAGGTACTTTTAACATACAAATGATAAGATTTGTGTTTACATGATTGCTTCTTTTAAGCAGATTACTCAACTAATTAAGTACATATTGTTTAACATAGTTCTGAGCAAAATATCCTATGTTAAAATAATTTACATGAATAATTCTAAACCTATAACACAATACGAGCAACGAGCAACAACTCTTGTGTTTATTACATTGTTCTACAAAGATGTATATGATTGTATGTTGAGTAGCATCTTGTAGTGGTCTTCTGCTTCATCGTCTTTGTTGAGCAAGTCACGAGCAAAAACTCCTTGCTTCTTGTGACTTCTATTAAGATAAATATGATTAAAGTTGAGTAGCATATTGTAGAATCTTATTTCTTCTCTTCTTCAATCTGATCAGCTTCAGCATAACAACTTAGGCATTAGCATCAGCTGGTTGCCCTATTAGCATTTTTAGTTGACATGAGCTTCAGCTTCTCTTTTAGCAGATGTCTCTTGATCAACGGCTTCTGAGAACATATCTCCTTTCTTCATGCGTTGATCTTTGTCAATCTTTATTAGGTGAGTTCAATTCAATCCAAAAAATTAATTAACAACTACAACAACAACAACCGTTATAGCAGTTTGAACATCACCTATAACATTAATAGTTGTAGTAACTTTAGTAGCAATATCAACAACATCAATGGCTACATTAGCTACATTTAAACTTGAGGGTTGTGATGTGAACAACATAGATGATCACCAATGTCGTCAATCTTTGTAAGAAGATTTAGTCTTCTTTTATATCTCTCAAAAGAGACATTGAAGGATAAGAAGATCCTCATAACTTCCAAGGGCTAGTTCCTAACGGATAAAATCAGGCATTGCTATAGGTAGTACTTTCTTTTGTCTTGTAGATACGTTGTGAGTTAGTGGGAGACAACTTCTGTAAAATAGTACACCCATTTGATTATAGTGGAAATTGTAATGTAATGTTGTACTATTTTCTTCTTGACTCATTTCTTTGATCTTATCTTCAAATAATGTACTTCTGGTTCAGAAGTAGTAACTTGGAAAAGATCAAATTGTTTTCATCTTTCTGATACAGATTCAGATGTGTAGTATAGTAACTACTTTGCTTTGAAGTATAAAATCTTTATCTTATAAGAGTCACAGTCTTATTTATCAGAACTGGTTTCAATAACTCTTCTGAAAAATGATGCTCGACTTTTGATCTGGAGTGGTCTTGTGATGTTATAGTTTGTCCAGATTTTGTTTCTGAATCCCTTAAGAGTTGGAACATTTTTTCTAGATATATAGGCAACAACTATTCTGAAAACAAGTTCTTTCATTGTTGAGAGCACTTCTGATTCTTAGATCTTTGTATTTGATCTTTTTCTCAATTAGCTCAGTTCTGATCTTTAGTACATCCTTGAGTTTCATTAGCTTGACTTCTGATATATTCAGAATTTTTTACTTTGTCCTTAGAATTAAGAACAACTTCTTTTTTTATGAACAAATTCCAGCTTGTGATCTTGACTTGAAAGCTTGAACTTGTATGTTGATTTCCGATCTTGGAGCATAAGCTCTGACGGAATTCTTCCTTATGATTACTTGTGACTTCTCAAGCAACAACTTATATGAGAAGCACATAGTGACTTCACAGTATTTCTCTAGAACTACTATTGTTTCTTCAGATTCATCTGCAAATATTATTTCTAACTCACCTGCTCGTTTCTGATGATCCTTCACGGACAACAATCCAGAATCTCTTGGAACACAGTATCTCCATACTCAGGAAACTATTAAAAACTAAATTTTTACAAACAAAATATATGTATTTTTATCGTTAAAAACATAAAGACTTATTGTAGCAACAAATCTTGTTATAACAATCTCCCCCTTTTTGATGATGATAAAACTATGTATCTTGATGGAACAATTTCAGAGTAAAACAACAACGTTTATGTTCGAATGTACTTATGAGAATTTTCTTTGTTAAGGGATACACCAAACATATTTTACGCATGTTGTTTTATTAGGTCTATCAAAATCACCATCTCTTCTTCTCCTCCTTTTTGTCACAATAAAAAAGGAATATAAACTCTGATTTACAAGGAGATATTTTGATGATGTCATTTAGACTCAGATCACCACCAGTCGCAGTGTATTCACAATTTCCAGCAGCAACTCCCCCTGAATGTGTTATCCCCAAAATTCAAATTATGGTTGTTCAGAGTCTTTCTCTGGTCCCAAGACTTACATAATTAGAGATTTTGAGTTATCAGAACATACAGTAGACGAGGAATACTTCTATTTGGTCTAAAAGAGAGTAAGCCTTTATCATATGAACTTGTTCATCAGAACTTATGTCTTCAGGTCTTCAGAGCTTCAAGTCTTCAGATTCTTCAGAACTTGGTCTTTAGAATGGTTTCTTCAGACTTCGCATCAGAGTGATTACTTCAAATGCTTTTGAAGCTTTGCTATTGTTCATCAGAACTTGTGTAGCGCAGAAACATAACTTAGTAGCTTCTGATGTTTTTGCCACGCCTTTTCATCAGATTCAAAACCTATTTTTAAGATCCGAAACTCCCCATAAATTTGAGACTAGATAAGATCATGTTTCCTGATTATGAGTTCTCTGGGCAGCTCCCCTTGGCTCCGATAGATTAGATATTAAGATCCTAAGAGTCTTGGTAATGGAGATCTCTCATTTTCCGAGCCTGAATGATATTTTCATTTCGGAGTGTAATTTCTAATATAGAAAGCTCAGAGCCTGTAGTATCAAGGTTTGACATAACTTCTGATTCTGAATCATTTATCCAAAATTTGCAGACAATCTTTGACATTTGATTCGCTCATTTCTTCTGACAGGAAACTTTTAAAGGTAGATTTTGTCTTGACCGTTTTCAGGAAAAGTTTATATTCGAATATCTCGTTCTGATGTCTTCTGATCTTTATCTGATTCTGAAAATTCTCAACTTCAACATATGTCTTTTAATTTGACCTGTCTTAGAATGCCTAGTGAACTTATTCAGAGTTCCTTGGTTAACAACAAACAAACAAACAAACATCAGAGGTAAATGCTCATTTTAAGTCATTTTGTCAGTTGATTAGAGATTTAGTTAGAATTAATGTTGCTAAGTTTAGGAAGATTAACATGTCTTTAATATGAATAAAATTCTTTCATAAGATTCACAGCTTCTGAGACATTGTTAGAGTTGGTAATCTTCTAGAGTCTTAAGTTATTTTCTTGTCGTTATATCAGTTTATGATGATTCAGAGAGATAGTGTAAAATATTTGAAGGTAAACTACTTCTGGAAATGAAAGTTACACTTAAACCTTTCATTCATTCATTCATAAACACACACAAACACAACTGATAAAATAAAGACTTGAAATTATAGACATATTAGAACAGAGACAACTACATTACTACAATCCAAAACTACACAGACAGAACTTCACATCTTTCTTCTGCAAGAGCATCTCTAGTTCCAGAGTAGCGAACTTCTCCAACAATTACATCCTGGTAGATGAGTGCGGAGAGAACTCTCCCAAACGATATCACAGACTGGTGATGGTTCCTGGAGACTAAAATTGAACCCTTGAGATAGTTGAAGATAGTTTGGTGAAGATTGACTCTAACATGGTTCATAAGGAAGTAGATAAGGACTCTATCATCAAATTCTAGAGTGTTCGTGTTGATCCCTTTAGGTCTGAGGTTTTTCATCACAAGCTAAAACCAGACATCAGCCATGGGAAGAAGAGTTTCAAGATCAGTTAGAGTATATCCTTTAGAAGGATCATGGATAGTACTGTATTTCAATTTGAGAGTATTTGAAATGAAGATCTTAAACTGTAATGCTTGTTGGATGATAGTTAATGGCTGCAGCAATTGACATAGGAGTAATGAGGATAGACATCCCAAAAATGATTGAGGAAATGAATACACCATTTGGGTTAACCGTAGCGAACTTCCAGAATTCTTTGACCAGGAAGGGGTAATTTGGTCCATGCAGCATCTTTACATACTTCGACCATCCTTGACAGAAATGGATTGCTTGAAAAAGATATCTTTAGGAGTTAGTCTAAGAAAAGCGAGCCTTAAGAACTTCAAGAAGTTCTTCATCTCCAAGAAAGGTTTTCAAAGACATGACACAAAAAGGTAGGAGGACACGAAGAAATTTAGAGAAAAGTATGTGTGAGTGACAAAGAGCATAGGGATCTTTTAAAAAGAGGAATTAATGCGTAACAAACTTGCCAAAAAAAATTGAAACTGACATCTTAATAAATGAAAGCTTGAGAGACACGATAAATGACTAGTTCCAAGACAGATGATGAAGAGACATAGCCTACATAAGATAAATCGTGATGAAACTGTTTTATTTCCAAGATAATAATTTACTAAAACGAATGTATGTTATAAATGTTGTAAATGAGTTTCTGCAAGATTTTTGGTCAAAAAGTTATAATGACTGAAAAACTATTTTTAATGTCAGGAAGACGTAAGACTTTCTCATTTAAAGTACATCATGATTATACATTTTCTACTTCGTATGCATATCAAGACATCATATAAGGAATGCATAATGAAAGATAGGGTTAGAATTTCTAACTAGTCAGAGCTTCCCATTAAACAGCTTGATACCTTTTACCTTCGATTCCGAGAGCTTGAACTTCTGCCTTCCAGATTCAGAACTCTTCTTATCACTTCTTCTTCAGAATCTGATTCAATCTCTCTCTTCCACTTGTTGACTCTTTATCTTGGACACTATTTTAGAGGCTTCAAATCTCGATCTGAAAATTTCCTTGCAGGCTTCAGATGATAATACTAATTGAGTGCTTCTTAACTCCATATCTTCTGATTCTTGAGTTGAACTCTTAAATTTTCATAGAATCTATCTTACCAAAATAGCATCTGGCAGCTTGGACCAGAAAGTGTTGTCTTCACCAGATTTTGTGGCCACCACTATTTTTCTCTTCCTGAATCTCTCTACATGTTTAAGTGTTTGATTCACAAATCAACATAAAGCAGGAGCCCTGATACCAATTGAAGGTGGAGAAAAACACAAGAAAGGGGGGTTTGAATTGGTTTTTCAATAATATTTCCCTCATTAATCTTTCGCGCGGAAGCTCAAATCATTGATGTTTATCATAACCTTTTCAATTCATATTTATCAGAGGTTTAATGTTTTTTAGAAGCAGAAGTAAATGACACCCGATATATCCTGGTTCACTAGAGAAATTCTAAAGTTAATCCAGTCCACCCTTCCAAGGTGATTTTGCCTTGAACTTAAAGTCTTAATCCACTATATCCAAACTGATTACAATTACACGTGCAACCGCCTGTAACTAACAATCTTGCACATGCAATCGCCGGTGACTGACAATACAATGCACAGGATACCCGCAAGTGACTAACTACAGCAAAATGAACTGTTCAGTGATCTCAACAGATAGAATGTTCATTTACCTCTTTAGAGTCCTGACCTTTACCCGGTCTTCTAAGAGGATTTTCACAATGACACACTGCCATTGTCTTCTTAAGCTTCTGATCTTCACTTGATCTCCCAAGGTACCTTCAACATACAGTTGATAATATTTGTGTTTACATGATTGCTTCTTCCAAGCAGATTACACAACTAATTAAGCACATATTGTTTAACACAGTTTTGAGCAACAACTCCTATGTTAAAATAATTTACATGAATAATTCTAAATCTATAACACAATACGAGCAACAACTCCTATATTAAAACAATTTACATGAAGAATTCTAAACCTATAACACAATACGAGCAACAACTCTTATGTTTATTACATTATTCTACAAAGATGTATATGATTGCATGTTGAGTAACATCTCTTAGTGGTCTTCTTCTTTTTCTTCTTTGTTGAGCACATGACGAGCAACAACTCATTGCTTCTTGTTATTTCTATCAAGATGTATATGATTAAAGTTGAGTAGCATCTTGTAGAATCTTCTTTCTTCTCTTCTTCGATCTCATAAGCTTCAACATAACAACTTAGGCATTGGTATCAACTAATTGGCCTAGTAGAATTTTTAGTTGGCATGAGCTTTAGTTTCTCTTTTAGTAGATGTCTCTTGATCAACGGCTTCTGAGTACATAATACCTTTCTTCATGTGTTGATCTTTGTCAATCTTTTTTTGATGAGTTCCATTCAATCCGAAACACCATTTGACAACTACAAAGACAACATCCTTTATAGTAGTTTGAACATCAGCTGTAACATTAATAGTTGCATTAACTTTAGTAGCAATATCAACAACATCAATGGCTACATTAGCTACATTTAAACTTAAGGGCTGTAATGTGAACAACATAGGTGATCACCAATATCATCAATCTTTGTTAGAAGATTTGGTCTTCTTTTATATCTCTCAAAAGAGACGTTGAAGGATAAGAATATCCTCTTAATTTTCAATGGCTAGTTCCTAACGGATAGAATCAAGCATTACTATAGGTAGTACTTTCTTTTGTCTTGTAGCTTGATACGTTGTGAGTTGGTGGGAGAAAGCTTCTGTAAAATAGTACACCCATTTGACTATAGTGGAAACTGTAATGTACTATTGTGCTATTTTCTTCTTGACTGATTTCTTTGATCTTATCTTCAAATAATGTACTTCTGGTTTTGAAGTAGTAAGCCTGGAAAATATCAACTTGTCTTCATCTTTCTGATACTAATTCAGATGTGTAGTCAAGAAACTACTTTACTGTGTAGTATATAATCTTTATCTTGTAAGAGTCAGAGTCTTATTTATCAAAATTTGTATCAACAACTCTTCTGAAAAACAATGCTCGACTATTGATATGGAGTGGTCTTGTGATGTTATATCTTGTCCAGATTTTGTTTCAGAATCCTTTAAGAGTTAGAACATTGTTTTCTAGATATATAGGCAACAACTATTCTGAAAACAAGTTCTTTCATTGTTGAGAGCACTTCTGATTCTTAGATCTTGGTATTTGATCTTTTGCTTAATTAGCTCAGTTCTGATCTTCAGTACATCCTTGAGTCTGATTGGCATGACTTCTGATGTATTCAGAATTTTTGACTTTGTCCATAGAATTAAGAACAACCGCTTTTCTATTGAATAAATCTCGACTTTTGATCTTGACTTGAAAGCTTGAACTTGTATGTTGATTTCCAATCTTGAAACATAAGCTCTGACGAAATTCTTCCTTATGATTACTTGTGACTTCTGAAGCAACAACTTTTATGAGAAGCACATAGTGACTTCACAGTACTTCTCCAGAACTACTGATGTTTCTTCAGATTCAGCTGTAAATAGTATTTCTGAGTCACCTGCTTGTTTCTGATGATCCTTCACGGACAACAATCCAGAATCTCTTGGAACACAGTATATGCGTACTCATCAAAACATAGAGACTTATTGTAACAACAAATATTGTTCTAACAACGATGTCGAATGAAATCTGCATAGGACATCTTTCTCGACATTTCTTCTTTAGTTGAAGTGCATAGAACATCTTTGTTCAACATGTTCCCATAAGTTAGTTTTACCAAACATAATGCCAATCATAACATAGAGAATTAACAATCTCCCACTTTGGCTTATTTTGGCTAAAACAATTTAAAAAACCAATGTTTGAAAATAAATCAAACATACAAAAAATTCTCAGCGTTATAGAGAATATAGCAGAAATTCCACAATCAGAGATGCAGCAAAAAAACAAACATGCAACACATGTTAGTAGTCAGTGGAATCTGCACACATTAGTTGAGAGATACAACTTCCCAACCAGTCAGTATGATGTCCAGACATTGTGTCTGACATCTCTACACATATGCCAATCCAACTCTTCTTCAACATGTAGAGGAACTCCCCCTCAACAATAGTAGCTCATCAGCAACACACCAGAGAAAAATAAGTTTCACACTCCCTCAAGTCAGTGGTTAGTGTAAAATCACACACAATATTACTCCCCTTTTTTTTGCCATAATAGGACAAAGCAAGGTTTTTAAGCAACCAACAAAAAAAACACCCACACAATCATTAGCATATAGTATATAATGCTAAACAAATAATAGGCCAAACCCTTACAAAAAACAAAAAAAACAACATATGAGAAAAGAGCTCAAGGAGCAGCGCCATCACTAGCTTTAGTATCAACTTTAGCTTCAACCTCTACATCAGTATCCATATCATTTGCACTCTCAAATTCTTCCTCCTATCCATATCATCTATGGTCATCATCACCATCATCATTTTCATACTCAGATTGTCCTTGAAGGGCATTCTGTTTAGCATCCTCTCTAATTCCAGAATCACCAACAACATCCCCGGCAGCAGCATTGGCATGTTCTGTCTAATTTTCTTCTTCACTAAGGTCTTAATCAAACTCTCCAATTGAAGCTTCCTAGTTGTGATAGTTTTTATGGACTCATCTAGTTCTCTGCAAGTTTCCTTCATAGTGGAAATAATGCCTTACTTGGAACTCATTGCACCAGATGTCTGAGAAGATGTCAAAACAATGTCCTGAACATGTGTTCCACCAAACAATTTACAATGTAGTGTCAAAGGATAATCCCTCTTATTTTCATTATCAGTACCCACCACGATATTAAGGTGTTGGTTCAGGATAATCCCACAAATGAGCAAAGGGAAAAAATAGGCAACTTGACAGCAGTTGAGAAATCTTGCTTTAGAATTTGATAAAAGATGTGAGCACCAAAATCAAACCTCGGTCTTTTACTCACTACATAAATGAACCTTCCCAGCCCCGTAGTGATGGTGGAGGTATGATTTGTGGGTACCCAGTTGACAGCATAAACCCTGTGAAGTATAGAATATTTCACAGTAAGCTTCCCAGTTGAGAGATTTCCTTTATTAGGCCAGTGCTTTACCTAACCACCAGGGATCTCACTACACACCCGATTATCCGTAACCTCTAATTCAGCTTGAGGTTCTATAGATCTCCCTAGAAATTCATTAACCTTAGCTGGAGAGAAGTTCACCATGTTCCCTCTTACCTCAACCTTCTTCTAATCCTTACTGTTAGGATCATCACACCCAACCGACACACTTATCACAAATTCCTTAACCAACCCTTCATAGCAAGGACCAAAACTAGTGATAGTCCTTCTTAATCTGGAAGCTTCTATAAGCTTCTCGACATCCTTGTACTTAGATAAATACTTACCCGGTTCTCTTTCCAGGGAAATTCTCCTTTGGTTGACAAACTGCCATTTCCCAGCATACTTCTCAGGGATAATTACACATGTCTTCGTGGCAGTAGACCTTCTATGAGGCATGATGTCTCGGACATCTTCATCAGACTCAGTCTTAAAATCACTAGAAGAAATTAATTTTCTCTTCCTTGAAGGAACAACAACCTTGCTCCAACTCTTAGCAAGTCCCACACTAGTCTTTCCTTTGACATCCCTAACCTTTTTCATAGGTGTCTTTGCTGAAGATGCATCAACAACAACTACTTTTCCCTTTATTTTCTTGAGTCTCTCTGCTAGTTCAGGGTTTAGATAATTTGTAAGAAGATCATCATCAGTGGAAAGATCATCCAGATTAATTACAACTTTAGCTACACATACATTTGCTTTCTTTTTGCTTTTTGTTTCAAAAGCAATCTCAACACCAGCATAATTTTCCTTAGAACCAGTTCCTTTTGTAGAAGATGTTTGGACATCTTGCTAAGCATCTGAACTAACTTTAATCAGGATAGAGGCAGCCATTCTCCTTAGTTGCTTGTCCGTTTCTACCATCTTAGCATGATCAAGATTTTCGGAACTATCATTAACCCTAGAGACATTTGTTTTCTCAGATTTGTCTATCCTAGATGCACTTCTAAGAACCATTTTACTGAGAGAAGTTAAATACTTACCAGAAAGTTTAGCATCCTTAGGAGTAGCAGAGCTTTCTACCTCACGGATGGGTTCCACCGTAGTTAGGGGTACGACATTCAGCACAAGATCATATAGATTAATCATCTGAAGAGGATCCTTAACCCTAAGACATGCGCCATGGTTATCTGGTTACGCATGCATTGATTCATAAGAGGAATGTTGAAACATTGTTGATTTTACACAAGGATGATGTTTTGTGAGGGTTAGTACTTGAGAGAGAGAGAGAGAGAGAGAGAGAGAGAGAGAGAGAGAGAGAGAGAGAGAGAGAGAGAGAGAGAGAGAGAAAGGGCAAGGGGTTTCTGAATAGATGATTAACGTTCTTGTTCTTTTTGAAATAGCAACAAGACTTAATCCAACGAATTTCCCTTAATGGTCTTGGGCCACCCAAATACAGTTTCAATTTTTGAATGACCCTGACAAATAGCATTAATTTCTATAATTTCTTAAATTTATAAACATCACATTTCCTTCTAACTTTTTCAGTTTTTGTAACTTCCAAATTTTTAATGAAGAAAGTGTTTCCATATCTGTGCCTGCTTCCTGTGTCTTTAGTGAAATTCCTAGCAGTCTTCACGTGCTTAGTTCTTCCCCAATGAATACTGTTTTTGGACCGAGTATTTAATTGTTTATCACAAGATGTCATGACATTTCGTGAGACATCGTTCCTTTGAGACTTGTCTCTAAAGATACCATAGCCAGTAGTGTGTGGCTTAATATCAGCAAGTGACTTTTGGACACCAATCTTGTGTTGAGGCCATACATTATCAAGATGTCTTTCTTATTTAGTAAAAAATTTGAGAGACATGTTGGCTAGAGAGCAGTCATAACCTCTTTGGTTTGACAATCTTTTTTGACTTTACAAGCACCATGTCCTTATCTAGGATGAGGGTTATGTCTAGGATAACCATATAGTTTGTAGTAGAAAGGTTTTATATGACCAAACCTTCCTCTGTAATGACATCTCCACTTCTGATACTTTCCTCCTGAGGAGTTCTTTAGATGATGTTGATGTTGAGACATCGTATTTGACATCCTTTGTCTTTCTTTACCTTGGACAACCTTTACTTCAGCTACTCTGCTTTTCCCTTTTTCTTTATCGTGAGACCCAACACTTTCAAAATTTCCAACACTCTTCCCAGACTTAGTCATTCTGTCTATTTTAAAATTAAGCAACACCACTTCACTATTCAATTTAGAGAAGGTAGACAAGTGCTTCACCTTTTCTTCCTGAAGCAATGTCATAGCTTTCTTCTGAGCCTATACTTGTTTACACACTTCCTCACTTTTGAGACATAACTCTCTGTAGGAAGTGGCAAGTTCTTCAAAGGTAATCTGTTCACTATCAGATTCTTCCTCATAGACTCCAGTGAGGGTAATAATCTGTTTAGCCGCGTCAGTGTCACTCTCAAAATCATCTCCTGACCATGAGACATTGTTATACCCCAAAATTTGCCCGCATCTTTTTTCAAGAAAACTCCAATCTGGAAATTAAGAGTCTCATATAATCATGGATTTTTATTTCAACAAATATCCTGACATATGAAATACTTAGTTTTTAGAATTTTTCTTATACAGTAATTTGGCTTGCAGTTGAATTTATTCTTACGCAAACGCCAAATACTGTTTATTACTTCACACATGCTATTTATTTATTTACAGATAAATAGTACTGACACAATTGGTACAGAGTTAAATCTTTTTGCAGGCGCAGAATCAGGAAACTCAGACTGTACTGGTAATAAGTAGATTATTATTATGTTTTGTTTCCCACTAATTTTTGTACTATATTCCATTATTTTCAAAAATCTTTTCAAATCTCTTTTCCAAAAATCAAATCCTAACTTTATTCTCTACATCTCTTATTTTTCCCAACACTATCATACACTTTCTTTCAAATCTTACTTCCACTCAAATTTTCCTTTTGTACGGAATCACATCATTCCCCAACGTCTCTATCCTTCTTTCCACTCTATAAATACCTCTCATTTTTTCCATAAAAATCTCACATCAAATTCTAATTCATCTCTCAAATTTCTACTTCATAAATCCATCCTTTCTTCTTCCCCGACAAAATGGCGAAGCGGTGGGAAACGTGTTTCCTTATGGTCATCACCATTGCTACGGTGATCATGTCTTTCTTCTGTCTGCATAGCCCGGAACACTGTGGACCTGGGATGCTTATGCTCCCAATCATCTACATGTTACTATTTGTAGCATGGGTTATCAATCGTCATTCTTAAAATTTGTCGTATTTCTTATTTCTTAAATGTACCGTTTATTCGTATATTCAATATAGTATGTAATATTTGTACTGTCAGTATTAAATGTTGTACTATTTGTCATAATATTGCTTAATTACTCAGATAATATTTTGTGTGTTTTCTGCCAGTCAAATATTCATTTTTCTGTGCATTAAATGGTTTTCAGGGTTATTATCGGTAATTTTGCCCGCATACAGTAAATATTAGTTATTTATTATGTCTGTTTTTTTTAACAAGTCATGTAAATAAACTTTCATTTTTCACATAAAACAAAAACAACAAAAAAAAGAAAATTAACTTTGACTGTTGATTTTTCATTCTAACTGCTACGTCAATATCTGAACAGTCAATTGACAGCCAAACTGCTGGCAATACAATTCTCAGTGTTTTGTACCATCAATCAAATCAATCTTTCACAATTCAAAATTCCAAGATTTTTGTTCTAGAAGTATTCTGAATATCACGCGATTAGCAGAAACTCAACACTGCACAAAAATCAGGTACGCTTAACTGTGTCCTACACAAACAGTCCCTGACTAGGGTTTTCTTGTTTTACAGGAGAAACAAGCTTTTGAGACCTCAAATGGATTTCATGCACATCCATATATCTCAAAGTACCATCATAAAAATTTTCAAACTTCAATTCACTCAGACGCACCGTCAGCAGCTCAAACAGTCAACAGACGACCCGTTTGACCAAAAAAGTCAACAGACAGTCAAAAATGAAATTTTTTGTCAAAGTCCATATTTTGTCAAAGGATTCATCATTTGATCATTGGATGATCATAATTCATCAAGGAAAGATCAAAAATCAACAAAACCCTAAGATTCAAAATTAGGGTTTTTGCCTGAAAAGTCAACTCAACTTTGACTGGTCATAACTCTCTCATCCTTCATCCAAAAAATTCAAACCAAAGCTCATTTTGAAGGAAACTCAATTATCTTTCAAATGCAATTGATCCCATGGTCATTTCATTCACCATTTGAAAAATATGACCAAAGACATTACAGGTCATTTTCAAAGTCAACAAAAAGACACTTTTTTCAAAAGGACACACAAGGAGCATCAAAAATCATTTTGACATGAGACCAAAGACATTGGTTAGAGGACTCTTTGAGGTTTCCAAAAAGTGCAAGATCTCATTCATATGACAAAAATTGAGGGATTTACACCTTGTTGAAGTTGGCTAAATTTTGGGAAAATGCATGAAATCAACATTGCTCAAAAATGTATTTTTTCCAAATGGGGCCAAGTTTTCATGATTCAAACATCATTTCCATAATATTATGGGCCTCCCACGACCAAGACAAGGCCCATACCATTTTTATCCATTTTTGGCATAATTTTATCTTATTTTAAGATTAAATTAAAAGGAAAAATGAATGGATAATGGTTAGCTTACAATCTAAGCCTGACTCACCCAAGGAATCTCTGATTTTCTGCAGAGAATTGAAGAGCAAGGCAAGAGCATTGAAGAGAAGAAGACTTGGTCAACAATTCAAAGGTTTTTAATATAAAAAAATCAAGAATTCCACAAAGGCAACTAAAGGCTTCTTAGCTTCAATTCTAAGCACTTCAATGCCTATATATAGGCTACAATACTTCAGCAATGAAAAGGGAACGAATTCAGAATCAAACTCTTGCTTGTAATACATTTGTAACCTCTTAAAATATTCAAAGAATTTTGAAATTCGAATTCTAAGTTTAGGTTAGTTTCAATACAAAATAAACACTCAAACACGTTCCTTGAACTTCACTGAACCTATCCAGATCATTTGCAAGCTTTGAAACTCATTGAATCAAACACTACAGGTCACGATTTGTCCAAACTAAAACTGACTTGTATCTCATAACACAAGCATATCTAGCACGATGTAGACATATATTTGAACTTGGTGTGGTGTGTAGATCATTTCTGGAACTTTAATTGAGTTTTAGACGCTTACACACGAAGTTACCATTCTAGGGTTCATAATCTCAAAATTAGGGCTTTCCGAAATAGGCAAAATTAGAGGATCTAAGTGGTACCATTAAGTTCGTATGGATCAGACGAGTTGAATGGATAGGTCGCGCCAAATTTATTTTTACGTTTGACCCTATTCGCTATTTTGCAGGTTTAAGCATCATGTATTATAGCGCTTTTTTACAAAAGCGCTGTTATAAGTGTTGTCTGGAGGTTGAAGACGAAGACGTGTCTCCCCCCCATTGGTTCAGATGCGCGCGTGTTTTTTTTGAATTTGTCTCTGATTCTGTGCTTTGCAGGTGTAAATTTTACCACGTGCCTCAATGTCTAGACCATCTGATCTCATTTAATGAACCATCCAACGCCTCAGAATGAATCCTCATACCATGGACTCTCAGATTAATCACACATGATCATGTGTCCTTTTATTTTCTATTTTATTTTAATTTTCTTTGCAAAATTAATTATAAATAGTTTTAAAAATCCAAAAAATGCACAAAAAATATTTTTAGACTTCTAAAATAATATATTATTTTCTGAAATAAAAATATTTTATTTTTCTTCAAAATTTCAATATTTTGCATAATTAATTAGTATATATTTATATATTTGCTTTTTAATTATTCTAACCAATCAAAAAAATCATAAAAAAAATTGTTCTTTATATAAAATATTGTTTATATATTATAAACTAATTTTGTACATATTTTGAATAATTTTCTCTCTAAGTTTTAATTATTTGTATAATTATTTGCATAATTATGTTTTAATTAGCTTAATCAATTTCAAATCAATTTCAAAAATTCCAAAAAAATTAGTTTTGTTTTAAAATTAATT